>NW_010514102.1:41907-60135 GCF_000687285.1 Phaethon lepturus
AGGTGTTCCACTACAGGTGATTTGTTGGAATCACAGAACTAGCAACATCGGAGAGGGGATAAATCTATGGGTTTGACAATATAGAGTGGGTAACAGAAGTTGGATAGTATTTTTCTGTTAGACATCTTTTGAATAACTAAAGAGAATATTTAGGTCAGTAGTACACACTAGTAGATTGAAAGTACTACTTTATGGCATTAAATCTTGCAGAATCAACATCTTCTAGAGGAAAGAAAATTATTTTCCTTTTCATTGAATTTTTTTGGGAAAAAAATTATTTTTGAACACAATTGAAAATACTTGACTGAGGCCATCTCTGTGTTTATTTATATATATACACAAATATTTTCTCTGCAGATAATTATTACAGTTCTTCTGAGATAAGGAGCTGCCTTCCTCCTGGTTTAATAGGACTTAGAATAGTTCATTAAATACCTTTGCTGAGTCAGTATTTGCCTCTGAAGGTTGTCTATACAAGAAATCTTGGAAGCCTTTGTTTAGTAAGAAGTGGGATTCCTGGAAAACCAGAGGAGATTATTTGAGAATGACTTCACATTAGTAATGATCTTTTTGTAGGCATAAAATTCAACCATAACATTTTTGCCCTCAGGAAAAATCTTTTCAGTAGAAAGTAAGCTTTTTCTTGACAAAACGTTTAAGAGATACTGAATGTGTTTTCTTGCCTTTTTTTTTTATTTTATACTATGTAAAGTTCAGAAGTTTTTACATGCAAGGCACTGTCACTGTGCTGTGAAAATTTCATAATATGAGTTTGTCACAGCATAGATGATGTTCCCTTCTTACTAACTCACAGCAGCCTAGTTTGTGCTTTATAGAACAGTACCAACTCCTGCACCCTTAAATGTTACTGACAAGTCTTGCAATAGTATTCTAAGCACTACTTAATAAACAGGCAGATGTTTTCTTAACAAATGTTTCTGAGTTTTTCCATACAGGACTCTCTGCCTGACAGTTTACACTGCAAATATTTTGCAGAGTTCATAATAATGTCTGTGCTTCACTGTGGTTGAAAAGATGTATGAGAAGGGCATGCCTGTGGGCTAGGAAGGTCATTCTGTTTAAAAAAGGTGAGATGCCTCCTCTCTGGCTGTGGAGAAATGCTCTTGGTTCTAGAAAAATTGCGTTTAGCAGGTAATGGTATCAAAAGATGATATACTACAGGAAAATAGAAGTGATTTTTTTCTGTATTTAAGTGTAGGCAATGTATACCTTTATTTCTGTAAGTAGCTGATTCTTGAAATCTTTTTTTCTTTGATTTTTTTTTAAACTTGTGTTGCATTTACTCTGCTTAGGCAGCAGGCAGCAGCGCTTAGCAAGTGTAATTATTGTGTATTTCTAGTTTACTTCAAATTTTGATTCAATCAGAATCCCTAAATCTGACAACCTATAATCAAACAAAGGGAGTACTCTAGTAGGTGGGGATTAACAGAAGGGAATTAAACTGTCATTTTGCAACAGCTTAGACCAGTATGAAAGCCCATTTATGAGTCTCTCAATAAATATCCCTTTTGTTTTGTCTAATTGCTGGTTTGAATGTATCAGACTCATCAATGGGATTAGGGTTAATAGATGTTTGGTCACGCATAACATGCAGAGGAGGAATCTGATACACACACACACAAAAATTGCATTTAATGAGCTTAGCAAATGTTTGCCATATTTTTAATGAACCCTGGGGCTGTCATTTAGAAATGCTTAGCAACTGCTTTTCCATCCTTGAAAACAGAGCAACTGAAGGACATTAACACTATGTACACCATAAATAAAGTGAGCTATTTAAAGATGCCAACTGGGAGGTGGGAACGATGACAATTTCTGTGCAGGAGCCAGTAATACTTAACACTTTGTGTGTGCATTAGATCTCTCACAACTCAGACGGGCATCTCTAGTTTCCTACAGGGAATAAGTGTGAGTGTTTAAAGGAGATCAAATAACTGCTTTTTTTAAAAAAAATGTTTATGATACAGTTTTCAAAATCATTCTTCCCCAACTTTTTTTTTCTCACCCTCCTCATCTGGTTGCCAAATACTTGCAGAGAGGATTTTAAGAAAAGCAGATTATTTGTTTGCATCATCTGTTCACGAGTTTATAATTTCTGCCTTTGCTATTAAGCAGAATGCTTCTTTAAACAAGCTATGTGTCAAAGAATGGGCCTACTCTGGGGGATTGATTGCACAGTAGATTTAATGATCCATTCATTAGCCTCTGGGACCTGTGCCTAAAACCAATGCAGGCTGATTAATGGAGAATTATTGGAGCAAACCATGTGTCATGTGGTGTAGTTATTTTGACTGGACGTAACAGAATCAGTTTTTCCTTAGGGAAGGGCTTGATTTGATATAATAACACAAAAAGTGCCATTCAGATGGATTATGTCTAGAAGAAATGAGTGCTTTTTAAGACTTCAGTTGCCATAGAGGCAGTGGATCTAAGATCTTTTGTCTGCACACAGAAATCTTTTGAAACATCAGCTCTTAAGACCTTGGAAGGGGGAAAAGAATCTGAAAACTGAACTGGCCTTTAAATGCTTGTTCCTGCTGTGATCAGTCAAAGCAGACCCTGCTGTGTCATGTGGATAATGCTTTTTAAAATCTGAATAGCTGAGAAAAAACAGTATCATTAGCTTAGAGAGTTCACAGGTGTCACCAGACAAGGCTGTGACTACTGAAAACTTGTGTTTCACTAGCTCATTTTTAATTAATGCTATAAGGAAGATTTGCATACTATTTCTGTTATATTAAAGAGGATGCCCCTGTTGGTGTAAAACCAGAGTGGGCTTAAAGGGGAAGCAAAACAAGAAAGGCCTTCAAACATCTTTCATCTAATAACAAAAATGTGAATATAAATGGTATTAAAATTCGGTAATTATCTTCAATTTTCTTGCATGATGCTGCCTACATGAGCAAGAGTGACCAAGCTCCTTTTCTCCCATTCTGCTTTTAGCTGATATATTTTATTTCTGGAAATTAGAGGGAGAAATATGATGACCATCCTTACCTTAACTTTGACTTCCCAGCACACATATTTCAAAATCTTGGAAACAATCATTACTGCTTTTCATTTATAAAATATTTTAGTCAGAGAACTGAATAACTCTGAAGTTCTCTGTTGGTGTGCAGAAACTTTTTCTTCTACCCTGAAATAAGTTCAAGACCCCTAATACCTGGAAATGTTTTCATATAATAGTCAAGCTACACCATATACAAAAGTCTTTGGCCTTATTTCAAATCTCCGTGAAGAGATACCCACCTTACAAAAAACTACCTCCATGCTATTTCATTTGTGTTTGTGTAAAACTGACACCTGAGCCGTTCCAACGGTGTGCTGCTCAGAAGCGGTGTGAAGTCTTAGAATGAATATGAAGTGGTATGGTTATTCACAGCTCTACGGGCTATTTTTTCTGTTTGGGTTTTTGGACAGGGCTTTTCAGACTGCTCATATAAACATTGGTAATGTAGTTTACATGTTTGCTACCTTATTTCTGATATGTTTCATTTTTTTGGGACAGATTTTACTTATATTTTCCCACTGATATTTTTATATAGAAAATTTATCACTGCATAGCAAAATCTTTACATTTCTTAAATTCTTTAGGGTAATTACTACTTCATCATACTTTAGAAAATAATCTAAGACTAAACTTTGTCAAGATTGCTTTATATGCAAAATAGAGTACATTTTCAACCTACATAATCTTAGTTGTAAAGATGTTTTCCAGCTCTTACAAGACGAAAAATATTTTCAGTTTACAAAACCTCGAGGAAGAAAGATGCACTTTGACACCAAGTCTGACGTCATCACTGTTTACATTGCTATGAATAAGAGATACCGAAAAGACAATAAATACCAGGAAAGAAAAAAAGGCCCTGCTGACAGTGGTGGCAGGTTCATGAAGGATTGGACCAACTGCATGGCACAAAGGAGGAAGAAGGTGTTGAGCTGCTTGGGGAATGTCCATACACATGAGCAACAAAAATCTCTCACCAAAACAACATGGCTGTGAAGGAAAAGGCAAATGACAACATGGGGTGACTGTGGGATCAAGGCTAGGGGAGACCAGGCATATTTCTTTGAAATCTTGTGACTTCTGTGGTTATTTGTCTGGATGCAAAATTATACAGAAACTATTTCTTGACTTCACAGTTTTTGCTAAGGAAGAGTACTGGTGCAATATACTGCTTTTCTGAGTTTAATTTTCTTCAGGACAACGGGAAGTGGCAGTGAGCTCCTGACCGGTCCCTCATGCTGCTGCTGCTACAGAAGTCATGGAGGGAGGCAGGGAAGGTGTTCAGTGTTAGCACACGCAATTTTGTGCCAAAGCAAGAGGCATTTATTTGGTTATGTTCCCCTTCCCCACTCCCAGCTTGCTTTTTTTTTTATACAGCCTTCTGCAAACCCATGGAAAAGACTGTAGGGCTTCAGCCCTGAGGGAGAGCTCCATGTGAGGATGGACTACAAGCTGGCTTCCTCCAAGAAAGAAAAAACTCATAAATACTTGTTTAGCTGTAAAGGCTATTGCAAGCCAGCTTCAGATGCCCGTACCTCTTGGCCTGAAGACTTCGGAAGAAGTGTGGTAGCAGGTAGTGCTCCTGCATCTACGTGTGTTAGCCTGTACGTGCGCAGGAACACACCGAGTGGAAAACCTGGGGAAAGCTCCCCCAGGTTCATCACAAAGACTTTCTTACCTGATGGTCTCCTATAAATCAGTAAGATTGATGCCATTGTATTGGTCAGCATGTAAAATAACCTGTCATCAGTACAGAACGTGATGTGCAGGATATCAGTGTAACTTGAAATTCATAGCACTTTAACACCTGTTTCCATAGCTACAGTGTAATCCAGACATCTGAAAGGCCAGCCTGCCTTTGCCAAGCCTGTCATTTCAGGGAAATAAATTAAGAAAGCTGATCGCAAGGCCTGGATTATACAATTTCTTTAAAGTACAGCAACCAGACCTGAAATCTAACCAGGAATGAACACCATTCCGACAAAATGGATAAAACCCATTTCCTGTAACTTTTGCAGGAAAATTTGAATGTAGCCTCCTCTATATCTTTTTTCCCTCCCACAAACAATATTGTATATTATACCTGGCAGTTACATTTGCAGGACCGTATTTCTTGATTTTTGAGAGGTTGTACCGTATTCTTAAGTGAAAGTTTGAAAAAAATAAACAGATGGAAAAATGGGAAGGAGCAGGCATAGGAAAGAGATACAGTTAAGTGAATGCTAAAGGGCAAACCTTCAGTGCCAGACAGTTATTTGCATATGCACAATATGCTACTGTCTAGAGGCATATTTTCTCAAAGTCTGTGTGTATATTTCTATGACTCTATATTTATCTGTATTACTGGCAACATATGTATGGCTATGAATAGAATTGAGGTGTTTGCTGAATGATTTATGATGCTGCTTAATTTTTTTTCTTGAAATACATACTGGTCTTGAGAAACGATCTTGTGCAAGTAGGGAAGTCAAAAAGAAATACAGGCATCATTTCTTAAACACAAACCACTGGAAGCCACAGAAGATGCAGCTATATACGTATTTGTGCTTAGAGGACAAATATATAATGGGTATTGTCTGTGTGTTTTCTAGGCCAGTTAATTTGTAAAGTGTTTAACAAGTGGCTGAAAGCTGTCCTGGTATTTGCAGGACTGAGGAACAAGTCTACACCCTGCAAAGATGATTCTCTGCTAGCCAGATTTGGCTGGCAGAAAGTATCAGAGGTTCTTTTAAAAATGATGTTTTGCACCCAGCAATTTGTAACATCCTAAGAGAGAGGGAGGAGAAATCTATGTAACTATAAACTCATAGTTGCTAACTACATTAGGTAACTGTCTTGGTAAAACACTTCAAGGAGTCCATGTGGGTAAATATTTGCCATGCTCCTAGACGAAGCACTGTATTACTGTCGCGTTCAGCAAATGGGAATACCAAATACGTCTGCAGTGGAGAACGGGAAATGCGCTCCTCGACTTATGTAAAGTATCACCAAGTAATTTACAAGGCCAAATCACGTTTGCTTATTTATATGAGTAAGTACCAAAATAAAGAAGACAACTTTATATAACTTTAAGTAAACAGAGCAGTGTATCCTTTTAAAGGCAACATATTTGTTTGTCTTCTCTTCTATAAATAAATCATTGTCCTTGTGTTGTCATTAATATAACAGCACTGTAATGCTGTATTTGACTTCTGCTTTTATAAACTATCTCACTGGTGAACAGTCACCTAATGAACTGGTATAATATAACTCCAGGCTGAAACATGGCTTAAATAGTTGAAGGACAAAGCCAATGTTTCTGTTCCGGGGAATAGTGGTGGGTTTTTTTCCTAGATGCTGATATAAAGATGCATGATACACTGACTATGACCTGTCAGGATGAAACTATTACAGTCTGCCAAATCAGTGATCCATACGCTAAAGATTCTTAGTACAAGCCTTGACCCAATAAGCTGAAATGTCTTAGTAAGAGTTGTTAAGGGCTTTTGAAAGCATAATAAAATGGATTCTTTGCAGTGCCTATGCAATTAATTATTCAGTAGTCCGACAGGGGTCTGAAGATACTGCTCAGAAGTAATAAGTAAATAACATTTTTATACATCTTCTTACTTCTGTGGTTCTAAAGGTGTAGGTTTTCTTTTCATATTTCCTGCAAAGTTTACAGGCAAAATAATGTCTCTAAAACCACATTAGTTTTGGTAGTTGTTCATAGAATCATAGAACCATAGAATATTTGGGTTAGAAGGGACCTTTAAAGGTCATCTAGTCCAATCCCCCTGCAATAAGCAGGGACATCTTCAACTAGACAGTCTTCCTCAGATCCCCATCCAACCTAACATCGAATGCTTCCAGGGATGAGGCATCTACCAACTTGTGCCAGTGGTTCACCACCCTCATTGGGAAAAATTTCTTCCTTATATCTAGTCTGAATCTATCCTTTTTCATTTAAGACCATTTCCCTTTGTCCTGTTGCAACAGGCCCCGCTAAAAAGTCTGTCCCCTTCTTTCTTGTAAGCTCCCTTTAAGTACTGAAAGGCTGCAATAAGGTCTCCCCAGAGCCTTCTCTTCTCCAGGATGACCACCAGCAACTCTCTCAGTCTTTCTTCATAGGAGAGGTGTTCCAGCCCTCTGATCATTCTTCTGGCCTTCCTCTGGACCTGCTCTAACAAGTCCATGTTTTTCCTGTGCTGAGGGCTCCAGAGCTGGATGCAATATCCTAGGTGGGGTCTCATGAGAATGAGTGGAGGGGCAGCATCACCTCCCTCACCCTGCTGGCCATGCTGCTTTTGCTGCAGCCCAGGATATGGTTGGCCTTCTGGGCTGTGAGCATACATTGCCGGCTCATGTCCAGCTTTTCATCCACCAGGACCCCCAAGTACTTCTCAGCAAGGCTGCTCTCAGTCCCTTCATGCCCCAGCCTGTACTGACCTTGCCCCGACCCAGGTCCAGGACCCTGCACTTGGCCTCGTTGAACCTCCTGAGGTTCACAGATGCCCATTTCTCAAGCTCATCCAGGTCCCTCTGGATGATATCTCATCCCTCAGGGGTGTCAACTGCACCACTCAGCTTGGTGTCATCTGCAGACTTGCTGAGGGTGCACTTGATCCCACTGTCTCTATGTCATTGATGAAGATATTTAACAGTACTGTTCCCAAGACAGACCCCTGAGGGACACCACTCATGACCAATCTCCACGTGGATATTGAGCTGTTGACCACTACACTCTGGATGTGATCATCCCACCAACTCCTCATCCACCCAACAGTCCACCCATCAAATCTATATCTCTCCAATTCAGGGAGAAGGATGTTGTGGAGGACACTGTCAAAGACCTTGCAGAAGTCCAGACAGATGACATCAGTATCTCTTCCTTTGTCCACTGATGTAGTCACTCCATCATAGAAGGACTTTGGGTTGGTCAGGTAGGACTTTCCCTTGGTGAAGCCCTGCTGGCTGTCTCTAATATCCTCCCTGTCCTCCATATGCCTTAGCATAGCTTCTAGGAGGATCTGTCTCATGATCCTCCCAGGCACAGAGGTGAGACTTACAGGTCTCAGGTAGTTCCCAGGGTCCTCCTCGCTACCCTTTTTAAAAATGGGTGCAATGTTTCCCTTTTTCAGTCACGGGGGACTTCACCTTACTGCCAGGACTTTTCAAGTATCATGGAGAGTGGCTTGGCAGCTACATCAGGCAGTTCCCTCAGGAGTCTGGGATGTATCTCATCAGTTCCCATAGTCTTATGTAAGTTCAGGTTCCTCAGGTGGCCTTGAACCTGATCTTCTCTTACAGTTGGAGGGACTTTGCTCCTCCAATCCCTGTCTCCCAGTGCATCCCCTCAAGAGGTGTGGGAAGAGACACTGGCAGGGAAGATTGAGGCAAAGCTGTTCAGTACCTCAGCCTTCTCCTCACCCTTTGTTACCGGTTTGCCAGACTTGCCCACCAGGGCAAGTACGCTTTCTTTGACCTTGCTTTTCTGGCTGACATACCTGTAGAAGCCCTTATTACTCTTTGATCCCTTTGCAAGTTCAGCTCCAGCTGCACCTTGGCCCTTCTGACCCCTTACACAACTGGGCAGTGTCCCTGTACTCATCCCAGGATACCTGTCACCGCTTCCACTGCCCGTGCTTTTCCTTCTTGCCTGTTAGTTTGCCCATCAGGTCTCAACTCAGCCATGCTGGTCTCTTACCTTCCTTTACCAATTTCTTACACCTGGGGATTGAGAGCTCTTGTGCTCTATGGAAAGCGTCCTTAAAGATCTGCCAACTATGTTCTGCTCCCTTGTCCCCAGGGGCAGTTTCCCAGGTTGTCCTATTGACTCACACCCTGAAGAGACGGAAGTTTGCTTTCCTAAAATTCAGGGTCCTGACTTTGCTCTTTGCCTGCCCCATGTCCCTCAGGACTACGAACTCCAGCAGTGAATGATTACTGCATCCTAGGCTGCCTCCAATCTCGATGTCTCCAGTTAGCTCACCTGTGTTGGTTACCAACAGGTCCAGCATGGCATCCCCTCTGGCAGGGCTGTGTATTACCTGGCACAGGAAGTTGTCCTCCATGCACTGCAGGAGTCTCCTGGATCGCCTACGGATCGCCTACATCTCGCCGTCTTGTAGATATCGAGGTGGTTGAAGGCCCTCAGCAGGACCAGAGTCTGTGAGAGCGATGCCTCCTGTAGCTGGAGTAAGAAAGCTTTGTCAATAGACTCCCCTTGACTGGGTGGCCTGTAGTAAGCACCAACCACATAATTCATAAAAGGAAAAGCTACCTGAATCAATTTGTTAAATACATGGTTTGGAGTATTCTTTCCCTTTTGTCCCTTCAGAAAATCTTAATTATGACTCATATTGCATTGCTAAATAAGTATTTGAATTTTCAGAAGGTTTCAAATTAGGTCAGCAACCCTGTTTGTCTCACGGTTTAATCCTTAGCTAATCTTACTTCAGTCTTAGTTCATGCAGTAGATACTATAACTCTAGACATTAGGAATAATTTCTTCTCAAGAAGAGAAGACACTTGTGGTGACACAAAATCAAGTAATAGCTACTGTTTAGGAAGTTTCAGTGTCTCTGTATGCTGGGAGATACCAGGATATTTTAGAATGAGATTTCCAGTACTTTGGGTGACATTATTGCTCAGTAATATACTAAGGAGTGGTTCAGCAAAGATGGGTCTAGGTGAAAGTCCTGACATTGCTGAAAATGAAAATTATTGTGTCTACTTGTCTCTAAGCCCAAATGTTTTGCCTGTTTCTAACTTTGTCTGAGAAATCTATACAATAAAATAGTGAGCTTGTGGGATGGAGGGGTGGTGTTGGGGGAGTAGTTTTATGACAAAGCAATGACATAAAAGAACACATATAAAATATTTTAATCCACCCTGGTTAGCAAATAGAAATTCTGAAAAATATGAAATGGAAAGTTTTAATTAAATAATGATTAAAATCAGGGAGATACGGAATATTCTGTGAATTCAACACTCCAGATTATGATAGAGGCTAAGAATGTACATGCTTATCAAAAAAGATTAGAGAAATTCATGGAGGATAAGTCCAACACAGCTACTAAATGCAGGAACCAGCAAGTCCGTAAACCACAGTCACCAGATGCCATGAAGACATGCCAGGGAAAAGGATCATATTATGCCTATTTTCTTTGTTTTATTTTGTGATCTGTGTCTGTTCCTGGTTACCAACAGAGACAGGATGCTAGACTAAGTGGAACTTTGATCCAAGATATAGCAGTTCTTACCTCGAAACTCTTGATCCTCTAACTTTTTATGTCTACCTTAACTGTTTCAGATTTGTGTTGCTGCAGAGAGAGTAGTCTGGCTGTGTAAATGGACGCACAAACAAATGTGTAAAAATAAGAGGAAAGAAGAATGCTTTTTTTTGTAATTAGGAAAGAGGACAACAGAGATTTACTGCAAATTCAGCTTCCAACATGACATGAATGTTTAGAATTTATTAGACTCAACAGTTCACTTTAAACATTTTTGTTGTAATTGTTGTGCAAGAGCAAATGGACTGGCATTGTAATTTCTCTCTAAAAAGAAAGCACTTTTAAATAGTTGGATCATTCCATTGCTTTGAGTTATGGGCACATCCCAATTTTTGTCTTAAAAATCTAGGTAATTACATACTAAAGAATGCAATAACCATTTAATGCCAAAAGAGAATTTTGAAATGAAGAACAGAAGGTGGAAACAAATTGAATTAATAGAATACAGAATTTTTCCATTCAAGACCTATCTCTCCATAGAATAATTATGAAAATTAAAATACATAAATAGATCTAGAAATGGATAGAAGTTATGAATTACCATTTCTTGAGCAATAATGAGAATAAGTAATTATACAGAATAAACCTAACATCATTATCACAAGATTCAGATCACACAGTCTTCCTCAAATGTCATAGCTGAGAGTGTAAAGGTACTATACCTGTCTGTTGGAAAACTTCCTAGTTTAATCACATCTTAGCTTGTTCTGAAATTCATGAAATGAATTTCACATGAAATTCAATCTTGAAAGCTAACAAAAATAACATGTTGAAAAGTAAAAAATGAAGAGCAGCTCAGGCACTCCATTAAAAGTTTTGATTCCTGTATCCTGAGGGATGTTAATGAGTTGATAGAGACCCACTTTAAGGAGAAAAAAAAAGAAACCTCTAGTTAATGTTCATATGTTTAAATGCTTATTTTTGAAGACACAGAAGTTTGTAAAGATGTATAAGAAAATCTACAAACTTTTACCTTCACACTGAGTAGAATACAGTTAAGTTTTTTAAAGATATGTGTAAGTCTAGAAAGAAAAAGTCTCTTAGGTATTTCAGTCTGTAAATACCTAACATAATCAGTCTTAATTCTTAGGTCCATAGGAGCTGTTCCAATTTCAGAAATGTCACCTTCCAACCCTTCAATATGCTTCCAATCTGAAAGTATGTTGAGAAATTTTGAGCTTGTTGCAAGTTGGAGTCTATTCAAAATCAGGCAGAATTTCCAATACTTTACACATAAATACTTAAATAAAATTAAAAGAGGTCTTGAATGTCTTGTCTCCTCATCTCTGAAGGGCATCCTGAAGATACACTCTACAACTCCAACGTTTTCTTCCTGATATGGTAAAATATAATCTTACTATAAATATTTTACTTCTTTAATTCTAATTTTCTTTCTTACTTTCCCATTTTGCTTACCATATTCAGCTTTCTATTTAACTACACTTTTTTTATAGGTCATCTAAGAACGTGGCAGCTCTTAGTACTGTTTGGTTCCTCCTAATGGCTTTAGATAATCCAGACATAGACTATCTCCCTTGCAGAGCCATTTTGGGTCGAGTGGCAGCAGGTTGCACACCAGTGCTTCTTCATAGACCTGTCCATTTTCAAGCAGTTTTGCATCAGCTTTCAAAATGGACAAAAAAAACATTAAAAAAGAGGGAAGTGTAGCCAAAAGGCAGCTTGTCCAAAGCTCCACTGTGGCCAAAGATGTTTGGCATCGCCTGCCTCAGACTTGCCATCAGCCAGGATATTGATGGACTTAGCTTAGCAGAAATGACTGCTGTTTCGCAGAAGATGTCACAGGCAGCACTTTGCAACATGACCTTCCTCCCTGGTGCAGCTGATGAGCAACCAGCCCTCCCCTGGAGTGGGAACAGATGGCAAAGGGAAAGACAAAGCTTTTGCTACCTACAGCTACCGCCAACAATTCTGTAATACCTTTGATCGCCTTCAGGTCCTTTGCTCTACCCTGGTCCCAGAACTTACTGGAGTGAGCAGAAATTCTACTGCTCCCTTTTATCTTTTAAGAACAGAGCCCTACTAGTTTAAATTATCTTTTTTTTTTATCTTTTTTTTTTTTTGTGTGTGTGTGTGTGTGTGTTTTCTTGACTCTAAGGTAGGGAGGGAAGAAATAATTTCCAAGGACATGAGATTTTGTAAGGTTCTCTCCTAGCCTCATACCTCGGGTTGAATCTGTTCAAATAAATGTCATGGTAGCAAAAGCTGGAGCTGGGCCTTGTTCCTTAATCCAATTGCCCAGAGTCAAAATGTGCCAGGGGCAACATTTGGTGACGGGATTTAAAATCAAAGACTCCTCTCTCTAGCAGTGCTGGCCAGAGACCAGGGCTGATGCTGTGCTGGCTCTGTGAAGGTGGCAGAGGCTCTTGCTACCTGGGGCTGTGTCACAGGCAGCAGCCGCCGATGGGATTCAGCTTCACTACTTTCCTCCTTAAACACAAATAGCTGAGCAGGAGCAGCTCTGGGAAGAGAAGCATAGGGTTGAGGAGTACTGGCACTGTCTTGTTTGACATAAAAATCTCTAAATATCTCTGAAAATTTGCAAATTCTTCACTCTTTTCTGTCATCAAGTCAGCTGGTTCCATCACTATTTTCCCCACCTTCCACCTGAAAGCTCAGTGTTTCCCAGAGATAGCTAAACCTCAGAGCAAAACTGACCTAGCGCTTTTTCACAATACTATCCCAAGTTCAACAGTCAGACCCCTGGAAAGACTCACTGCAGTACTCTAAGAGTAGACTTAAGATGTCCAAGTTTAAATCTAATCTCACATGTATTTGTCTAGGATGAGTTGTCTCAGGTTACCCAGAGCTGATACGAGTGTCTAAAAAATTTAACAGCTTTTTCTGCGGGTTAAGGAAGAAAAGTGTGACAGTGGCTTTCCAAATCATTTGGCAGTGCTTTTCCCTGAGTTCTTAAGTTAGTTACAGTTGCAATTCAGTATTGATTTGGAAACAGGGCCTAAAAGAATACAAATATCTGAGTGAACTTGTGCCTTCAGAGTTCACAACCCACGTTGCAGTTTGATGGAGTAAACTAGAGTGTGTGTTTTCCAAGAATTTATTAAAGAGCAAGTAGACAATTAAACATACATATGATTAAACAACAGGATGAAAAGCTACAATTAAAAATTGAATCAATAAATCAAAACATTCAAAGTAGTTAAACAAGCAAATTGAAATTAGCTCATCATGCTGTGAAGTTGAGATTATTTTGCATATATTTGTATTAAGCCTCATTATGGAGGATTTGGAAACTTAAATTGACAAGAAAGTTAAAAACTCAGCCAGTATTTTAGGCAATGCAGTGTGTTGACCCAGTTAGGTGAAGTATATGTGCCTGTAGGACTCACATGATCATTCTGCACATGCTATCCTACCTGAAGAGGTAGCCCAATGAAAGTCTCTTGATTCATGTTAAGGAAAGAGTTCAGGCACTTACAGTAACTCTGGTTTACCACTTTCCATCATTGATGTTACTTTCTTTGGGGTTTTATTCTTTAAAACCAGCAGAGTCTGGAATCAAAGCAAAGGTAATGGAGTAGGAACTACTTCTTTAACTGACAACAATCTATTAACTCCTTTAATGGCAATTTGGCATACAGAAAACCTTTTAGGAAGCTATTAAAGAATTCTTCCTTACAGAGATGTGCATGCATCTATTCTCCATACACAGACGTATCAATGAGAGAGATAGAAGTTTAATAGAAATCAAGAGTAGGTTGAAATTTTTCGTAAGTAACTCACATAAATCTTACTCGTTATCTGAAATTGAAGCTCTGTTCAGGCCTGAAAATGAAGAATCATTTGTCCCTGGACAAAAGGGTCCTAACTGCTCACTTCTTCCTCCATGGGTCTATTCAGAAAAGGAGGGACCATATAGTTTTGTCTCCTCCTCAAGACATAAGAGGACTGCTTTTCTTCTTCATCCCTTTATACTCTTTGAAATTTGTTACCTCATGTGCCTGCTTCAGAGTTGTTTGTAATTGATTCAAAATCAGTTAGGTGTATGTACATTTTCTGAATCTAGTCTTCTGCTTAGCCTCTAAGCATTTCTAAGCAATCTCTAAGCATTGTGGCTCCATCACTGAAAAAATATTTAATCAGATCTGCTTAGGCTTGTCACAAAGCAGTATTTAGTTTAGAAATGTGAAACAAGCTAGCAGAGATTATAAAGACATGCATTTCCTGTGTTCTCATGTTCTAGCATTTCTTACATTATTTTGGGCTTCTCAGTAAAGAATTGGGGAGCAAATAAAATTAGATTTATTATTTGTGTTTTAAGTCAAAAACCATTGGGACAAACTCTATTTTCTGAGAATAATTTCTATTTATTATTAAAAAAGAGTTTTCTAGTCTTATCTCTAAGCTTGGACTATGATCTTTATGTGGTCATTGCTGCAGATTTTCATATAGTCTAATGAATTATGTGAAAACAATTAGACTGTATAGTTCTTCTTCCAAGATAAATTCTGCTGTAGGCACATGAGGATTATTGTTGTCAATCTTCATAATAAAATCAATAAAATTGTGGAGGTAATGCTGTCATTAAACATGAGTTACAGCTTGATCTTTGATCTGGTATAAATCAGAAGGGTTTTCTTGCATCTCTATGTAGCCAATATGAAAAATATTTTTACTTTTTCTATCATTAATGGTTACATTCAAACATTTACCTTTTTTAAATGATAAATGATAATTTTCTTCCTCAGCAAGGTGGTACATCCCAGGAATGATTTTTTTTACAATTCAGAAGAAACACACAAGCATAAAAAGCATATAATGATGAAAGGTGTATTCACAGAAAACAGCTGCAGCATTTATTCACTCATCATAAACTAGTAAATATACATAAGTAAATAAATTCATTGACATCCTGCTATCCCTAGAGTGTATCTCTACTTACTTTCACAACTAAACAAACAGTTGATGGATGATACAGTAGTTTAAACACAGCAGCTGTTGAGATACTTCCAAGTACAACGGATCTGGTGGCAGAGGGGTGGAGGGACAGGACTGCATGTTGAATCTGCTTAGTGGTCCTTAGAAATCTAGTGATTCTGACTGCAGGTGTGTGGATGCCTGATTGTGAACTGAGCCTCCCAAACAAGGCACCCTTTACAACCACAAGTTGGGCTGGGTTGTAGGGCTTTAGGTCCCACTGCCATGCATGAATACTGAAAGAGAGGCTTCATCTGCATTATTGAAGAGTATTAGTGAAAAATTGTAAGACAGAAATGTCCATTTCTTCTTATTTTTAAAAGATAACTCAAGACAGTGATTGCAGGAAGGGGGTTTGCAAACATTGTGTTGAAGTTAATTGGCTTATCCAGCATGTCAGTATGAAGCCTGATAAAGAGAGTTGTGAGAGGTGGGAAATCTCACAAGCAATATAGGAGCAAGCTCCCATACATTGTTTATTGTGTAATTTCTATTATATGTATTTATGATACAATATTATTTATCTGCTTGAACAATAATAAAATATTAAACAAGGAAGAAGGTCTCTAAGCATGCCACAATTTCAAGCTGATGGAAGGCTTAATTAAAGTTACTTGCTGCGGGTTTTTTTCCATTCTGTCTGTTGCCAGCATTCATCAATAGTCTTTTGAGTGGCTCTCTCACTTAAAAGTAAAAGACTAAATATTGTCATTGAATAAGCATTTAAAAACCCTTGTTTTCCTCTCATCTATAAAATCACAACCTAGATCCCTGCATTTAACAGAACTTTATTCATAGTCACATACTAGCATGCTGTCCTACTGTTCCTTATGAAAAGATTGCTCCTCGTACATGACAGTCTTGAGTGACCATGTCATGACAGTCCCCCTACTTCTACTTAGCTCTTCAAATCAGAGCACTTGATGATAAATTAGGAAGTTAGCCATGAGCTTGTGGCAGAAAAAAATAAGATATGCCAAGCATAAGCTGAGCTGGAAGTTATCACATCTGCATATTTTTTTCTGTAAAAGTTGCATTCTGTAATTTGAACCAACTCAGTTTTATTGCTTGCTCTTTAAAACAAGATTTGCTTTCCATATGGGATAAGTCACATGAAGCTGTTTCTACACAGCAGGTCTGTGTAATCACTGCTATTCCACCTTTCTCTTACTAAGAGAACTCTTACAATTCCTCAAACTGTCCTGACCTAGGAAAGAAAATGTCAGAGAATTTTACCCTTTTGAAGCTAATCACACTGTTACATCATGCACAACAAGCTGCCCAGGTACATTGCAGTAGCTGCATAAAAGATATGTATCCAACTTCTATGCTGGACAGCAAAGAGGTGCCGGTAATTTCACTTCTCAGGTGGCATTTTCAAAATCCATTTTAACTACAGTGATTGATCAATAGTGATCACTTGTTTTCTCCTGGTCAAATAAGAAAACTTCACAGATTTGAGGAGGTTAGACATGAAGCTGTCTTTTGCATTTGATTTTTCAGATACACTTTTTATCAAAAGCAAAAGTGGGATCAAAGGAACATGCCTTTGAGTGTACAGCACTGAACTAACTACTATCCTTAGTCCATGTTATTTATCAGCTGTGGCCACATGCTTTAACCAAAGAAGACACATTCTCTGTATAAACAAGTTTGGCTTATGGAGCCTTTCAGACTTCTTCCCACTGAAAATATTTGCTTCTAGTTACCATATAAAATTATATATATATATCAGTGAAGTTTTCTTTTGTTAACTATCTAGTAATAGCAATCCAGAAACCATCCTGAAAACATATCTGTATTTTTTTAAGAATATCATATGTATGCCAGGCTCAATGTGGCACGTAAATACTTCAGTCTGAGAACCTTCCAGCAATTTCAGCTTCTTTATAACTATTTTATGGCATAGTTGCACTAGAAAATATTTTTTTTTCACACAGCTTTTAAATGACATATTGCCATAATTTGACAAAAATATTTGGAGATAGCTATTGTTAAAGTTGAATTTATTCAAGTGTAAATTTAATGAAGTCTATTAAATATTTTTGGGGTTTTTTAAGTCCTGGAAGAAGTGGGACTTTTGACAGGAACAGTAAACAACTTTTCACCTGCCAAAGGAAACCAAGATAGTAACTTTATCATCCTGCAAGACCATGCTGAAATTATCTAGAGAAAAGAGTGTGTTTTTCCTGTCCTGTGCTCACTCGAAAAGACCAACTCTTATAACAAGGTCTCAAATCCCCAGAGCATTAATTTGCATGAGATTTCTTCCTGTAGTATTTTTGTTTTCTCTACTTTTTTTTTTTTTAATTAAGTGTACCCAGAGTTCCTTCCTCTGAAAAGTCCAAAGTCTGTAGATGAATGTCTTTCAACCTTTCCTTCTAGTTCTAGAGTTTTATATAGCAAGATATTTTTGCCAGAAGCCTGAAAGTTCTATGATTTTTGGAGATTTTTTTTGGACCAAGATCAAAGCAGAATCAATTAAAGACATGTTTTAAGGGATAACTATCTTCTTCTTGCTGACATATTTTATTCAATTTTGATCTAAAATGAAAAGAAGACATGGACTAAAAGCTATATGAATTAAAGCCACATATACAAAAGTCGTAGAATCATAGAATTATTTAGGTTGGAAAAGACCTTTAAGATCACCAACTCCAATTGTTAACCTAGCATTGCCAAGTCCACCGCTAAACCATGTCCCTAAGCACCACATCTACACATCTTTTAAATACCTCCAGGGGTTCTGACTCAACCACTTCCCTGGGCATCCCGTTCCAATGCCTGATAATCCTTTTAGTGAGGAAATTTTTCCTAATATCTAATCTAAAAATCCCCTGGCACAGCTTCAGGCCATTTCCTCTTGTCCTACTGCTTGTCATTTTGGAGAAGAGTCCAACATCCATGTTGCTACCTACAGAGAGTTAAGGTCTCCTCTCAGCTTCCTTTTCTGCAGGCTAAACAACCCCA
>NW_010514103.1:0-15955 GCF_000687285.1 Phaethon lepturus
CCTGGGTCATCTGTCCTGGCTGTGTCCCCTCGCAGCTCCCCATGCACCCCAGCCTTCTTGCTAGCAGGCCAGCACAAGAAGCTCAACTGTCCTTGACTACTTAGCAACAACTCAAAACTCATCAGCAAGTTATGAACATTTTCTCATCTCAAATCCAAAACATATCCTCACACTAGCTTGTATGAAGAAAATGAACTCTATCCTGGCTTAAATCAGGACAGGGTCTCATCCCTTCTGGCATGAAAAAGAAAATCTGAAACTGCTGTACCATGATGTGTTTATGTCTTTTATTTCTCTCTCATTTACAGACACCCTTAAATGAAACATCTCCTATACTTCCATGGTAAGGATATGTTCTCTGGCTTTATTAACACGATATTACATTGTTCTCATGACTGTGTTTCTGGCACATACAAGTCAGGACAGCTGCGAACAAGGCTGAATAAATAGGAATGGATGCCCGTTTAGAGAAGGTGCTCTTCCAGAAACCATTAAAAATGCATAGATGCAGAATCTTTCTTTTGTTTGCTTTAAGAAAGGAAACTGTGAAATTACGGTGAATGTTGAAATGTTTTCAGTCAACTTAGAGCTTAATTAATTTTTTCCCTCCCCTGCCACCACCCATCTCAGAAGCTAAAAAAGAAGAGTCCTTGGCTGATTTTTAGTGGTAACAGTCAGCATTCCACATGATTTCTAAATGTCTGTGAAAGGGACATTTTAGGTCAGCGGGATGAATTATTTTCTGGAATTGCCTATTGTAGAGCTCTAGAAAAACAGTAGAAGAGACATGAACATACTGGAAAGAGTTCAACAAAGGGCCACAAGGATGATGAAGGGTCTGGAGCACCTCTCCTCTAAGGTAAGGCTGAGAGAGCTGGGACTGTTCAGTATGGAGAAGAGAAGGCTTGTGGGAGGTAACTTATCAATGTCTGTAGGTATCTGCAGGGAGGGTGCAAAGAAGGCAGAGCCAGGCTCTTTTCAGTGGTGTCCATCTGCCAGAACAAGAGGCAATGGGCAAACATTGAAATACAGGAGGTTCCCTCTGAACAACAGCAAACACTTCTTTATTTTGAGGGTGACTGAGCACTGGAAGAAGTTAGCCAAGGCAGCTGCAGAATCTCCCTCCTTGGAGATATTCAAAAGCTGCCTGGACATGCTCCTGGGAAACTGGGTGTAGGTGTCTCTGCCTGATCATGGGGTTTGAACCAGATGACCTCCTGAGGTCTTTTCCAACCTCAACAATTTTGTGATTCTGTGAAAAATCATAGATGACAAATGCATATTTAGATGACTGAACTCTGGTACTTATTTAAATTAATTTCAGCTGTATGAATTTAAATATATATTCCACATTAATGTTTCTTTAGTTATTTTTTTCCTCCCAGATTTTAAGCTTCACCACTACAAACCTAAAAGCAGGGTGTTCATTTTTCTTCCTGGGAGTTTCTAAGGAATTCTGTTCTTCATTTTGTTATTTATTCTGTTCTTGGCCTCCTCTAGTCATATTCAGGAAATCTCCACCTGCTTCTCTTTTGACAATCCATATTATGCACAAACTCATACACACCCAGCACACACTTTTCCACTACCTACTATTAACACAGGAACTGTTTTGGAGCTATTCAGATGCAAAATTATGTAATGTTATCCTTCACTGTGGTCTCAAATTATTCTTTTGCATGTAGTGATCCACAGGTCTTTTGGACTGCATGGATTGCTTCCAAATAGTGTCCGTGTAAAGTAATTCGGAAACACATTCCTGTGACTGAGAGGACTCTGTTTATACAAGAATGTACTGAAACAAATGCCGAAGAACATCCTGTAAGGTAGTACCCTGAAGGATTTCTCCCTTGGCCTCTTATGCCATCTTATGGTCTGTGTACAGAATAGCTTCTTCACTTTAAATACAATATAACACAACTGCTCTTTTTCAAAGTTTACAGAGCACTGCTTTGACGTCTTTAGTGTAAAACATAGGCCTGTGTAATTATTATTCTTATTAAAGCAAGCTGAATCTCATAATCTTTAAGACTCAACGATTTCTCCTTCTCAGTCTGTATCTCCATCCTGTGGTGAAACTCAACACAAATGTGAAAGATGCAAGCACGCATAGAATTAAGGTGCAGTGGCCACCAAAGCTGACCCAGAGAGAGCAGAGAACAGTGTTTTTACATAAGCAAGACTCAGGTAAACTACTTAGACTGCCTAATCATATTGCTCCTTCCTGTTCATGAGAGCTATATTTCACCAGTGAGCAAACACGTCTGCTCATGTTGTTGTTCCACAGGGATGCATGTGCCTGTGTGTTCCTCAAAGCCTAGACCAGACAGTAGCTCTATCCAGACTCAATACCCAGACCTTGGGTCTCATTTATCCAGTCTCCAGCTCTGACCTCAAGTCTTTCCAGCTCCTGGTCTCCTCCTGCCCACAGGCTTGATCAGTTTGATATTTGCTGATATATCCCTCTGCATGCACAGACTAGAGAGCAAAGATACATGGAAAATAATTAAGTATAGTCAAAAAGTAAGTAAAAAAAGTAAATAATTTAAAAAAAAAGATAGGACAGACTGCAGTGATCAGTGCTTAAGGATTAGGCAGAGTAGCTGAGTGATAAACAGCCTGTTTATACAAGACTGGACCCTATTATCCACCACGTTACCTCCTTTTTCACACATTTGTTCTCCCCTGTCTGTCTGTCTGTCTATCTATCTATCTATCTATCTATCTCTATCCCTCCCTTTGCCTCAGTCCATCAGTTGCTGACTTAAGAGTTTACTTCTTTGTTATTGTTTTAATGATCTACTGCTCATTACGGTTTGAGTGTCTGAGTTTTAATTAATTAGTCCTTTGTTTCTTGTCTTTGCTTTTGATGCTGAATAGCCATTAACCAGATATCCTCTCAAACCAGAAATCTTTACACTCCACATATCCTTACAATCTCTGTTATGCTTGTTATTACTATTATTGGATTACAGCAATAATGAATGACTATATACACTATTCCAAACTCAATATATTTTTTCTTTACTACAGCATTTTATATCCTCGTCGGCTTCTGACAAAACCACAGTAAGTTTGATTTTTTAAATCTGTAAGTATTGAAAAGAAAAAGGAGATGTATCAATTATAGTTTTTCTTATATAACTTTAGAGATTTGTTCTGTAGATACTTTTTAGGTTATGTGATAAAATATTAATCTCTACACAACACAAAGGAGCACAGGGGACAATGGGAGGCAGGGAAACCCAGTAGCCTAATAACAGAAAGAATCACAATATAAAGGTGCCTACCAAGGCTATAACAGGAGACCAGTTGGCCTCATTATCCAGGGATGAAATCTATTAACATGAGTCAAAGGGAGAGGGTCTCTAGAGCAACTTTCAGACTGAGAGGAGTTACTGCTCACAAGGGCGTGGGATGGCAGGGAAGAGATTATGGGATGTTGAGAGGTGGAACCACAAGTGGAGAGGGCGGGTGTGGGTCAAGATGGTCTAGGGATGAACAAGCATGTGAAAATAAAGGGATAAGGTAAGTGATTTGGGAGGTAGGTATCAAAGTGTCCATAAGCCTGCTTCAGATACTGGAGAGACCAGATGGTATGAGATCCGCTTCTTGGAGGCACCTGGAGATCCAAGCCAACTACTGGATACACTGTAAAGTCCTGGGGTTGCCTGAGAGACCAATTTGCATGTGTTTGTCTTGTGTATGAGCCAACTGAAGATGAGAAGATCCACAGGTCAGTCTACTCAGTAGACTGAGTGTCTAAGGCCAGTTAATAGAGGGATCCACTGTGAACGTGTTTGTGTGTGTGTGAGTGTGGAGGATCAATATGTGTCGTTGTCAGTAAGCACAAGGGCTCGCAATGTGTCAGGGAGGCTGGGGTCCAGGGCCAATTACTGGATAAATTCTGCAAAGACAGAGGCCAGATGTTGGAGGGTTCCATGTTGCATATATGTACATAAATATCTGTGTGCAGTATATGCGTTTGTATATAATTTTAATAAAGGCCTTTCCTCTGCAGTAGTTGAAAAGGGGGACCCGATGACACTGTTGGTGCTATTTGTGTTTGCGTGAGTGCTGTGTTTTCTGTCTGTATTATCTGTGTGGCCAGACTGTGCATGCTGTATATATGTGCCTGTATGTGTGCCTATTGGTAGTATATTCTCAACCTCACTACAGGCTGGACCAGGGGACATTGAGCTGCAGCAGCCTTGCTTCTGCTGGGCCAGCAGATTCAGGAACTCCTCTAACAATATTTACCTTTAACTAACAATCTAGATTTCCTCTTTATAATCAGTAAGTATAAATAGGCAATTCTTAGGTGTAGTTCATCCAGATATTTAAAATAAGCTGGAGGAGTTTCCCTGGAAGTGCTCATTTCTTGCCACTGACTATGAATGTGGCCTAGATTGCTCATATGCAGATGTCTGCACTGAGGAAACCAGAAGTTGTCAGGTGGTCTCCCACACAGTGCAAGGATTCTACATCTAGTCTCTTAGGCTCCCTTTAGAGTAAATTGGGAATTGTAAATATGTCTGTGGCATAAACATATTCCATATCCTTGTATTATGAGAAGATTAATTATACCATAGAAGTAATCTCCATGTGGGCCGTGCTGTCACATCATGTGTTCTTGCCTCTAGATCTTATAACCGTTTAGAGTCATTAGTCCAAGCACTTCTTCCTTTTCTTATTCCTTTTCTTATTCCTTATCCTCTAATATATTCAGCGTTATTGTTCTAGCCTTTGCTTGAGTTGTACCTCTTTCCAGCCTCTCACACACCAATTTGCCACAACGTAAAATCAGCTGTACCCACCACCATCACAGTTTATAATCCCAACGAAACATATTTCAATGCTGCCTTAATCAGCTTATCTTAAGAGGTCTGGATGTATTGAGGTGCCAGGAAAAATAATATCCTAATGTACAAGTGCCAGTCCAATTAACAAGTCTCTTATGGACCTTAGAGACACATACCCCTCATAATCTTTCATTCTCTATGGTCTTATGATATAACAATTCTTACAGGTTAGTATATGACCAGTAATAATATAAACCCAAATACAAAATCCCAGAGCAAAGAAAGCTACAATTTCTAAAAACAATCGACAGGTTCAGATTATAACAATAGGGTCATCAGAGTCTATTTGCAGGGTTGTAGGTTGTACTTCTATTAACATTTGAACAAAGAAAGTTTATTGAGATCATCCAGCCCTGCTGTGACAGGTGATACACTCTGTGTGGTGTCTGAAGGTGGTGTGACCCTTCTACACTATGAAGTGCAGATCCAGTTGAGCAGCCCTTGCACATTACTGCAGTATTAGTAATTGCTGGTACCTGATAAGGTCCCTTCCAGCACAGCTGAAGTACCTGTTTTCACTAATATACCTTAACGTAGTCTCAGACTCCTGATTTCAAGGAGTGACAGACTTCAGTGGAGAGTTCAGATGAGGCTCCCTTCAGCTGCATGTGGAAAGTCCTTACACGTTTCATTACTACTTGGCATTATTTTAGAAGACTATTATCTGTCAATTTTAGGTTTGAGTATGGAAGTTGAGGGTGCTGTGTAAGCAGACTGTGTAAGACAGTCACATGGGTTTGCCCATTAAAATCTCATGAGGTTATAGACAATATTTTCTATTCAGAATGTTTCTTATATACATCAAGGGGACAAGTAACACATCTAGACATTTCAGGTCAATCTCTGCACAGATTTTTGCCGATTCATTTTTAAAATCCATTTTTCCTCTCTACAGCCCCATTGGATTGGGACTGCTGGGCAAAATAGCATTTTTTTTCTATTTATAGGACTGCATAAGTTTTCTACACTACTTATCCGGTAAAGTGGGTTCCCTTATCTAGTGTTAGGTGAATACTGAACCCCAGAAATTACTTCTCTCGGCAACTTTTTTCCAACAGGTGTTTCATCTGCATATTTACAAGCACAACCTGAGAACATACCTAAAAACTGACAAGGACATACTCAAAATGTCAACATTTAAGCATCTGAATAAAGTCAATTTGCAAATTTACAGATGGTCCCCACTGTTTAGGGTGTGCAGTTATACTTGTCTTCTCCTGTTGTCTTATTTTGTTGAAAAGGTGTCCTAAGAAGATGTAAGCATTCGAACAATACTTTGCTAGCAAGCTTCAATCATTTATGCCTTAATTTCTGACGAAATGAAAGCCCCTTCCTGATCATTCAAGCTATAGAACTATTTGATTAAATAAAAATGTGTATGAACTTATAAAACTTAAATGTATGTTGACTATTAAAAGAAAATAAAATCATATTTAAATTTCTTCGATTTTCTTTATTATTAGCT
Source organism: Phaethon lepturus (assembly GCF_000687285.1). Classification (NCBI taxonomy): domain Eukaryota; kingdom Metazoa; phylum Chordata; class Aves; order Phaethontiformes; family Phaethontidae; genus Phaethon; species Phaethon lepturus. Next base: position 6,328 of record NW_010514103.1, read on the forward strand.
GCATCTTCAGATATACCAAGATTTCAATGATGTAGTCATTAGCTCAGTGACTCCATTAAAGCTTTCTGTTGCTCTCATCCCATTCAAAAAAAATGTTGAGAATAGACAAATAACTGTGAAATATGTGCACAAGAAAATTTTGGAGCTAACCAATCCCGCCACATAGCTGCAATCATCTCCCCCTTTGCTGCTGTGTGCCACTGAGTGGGCCACATGAGCAAGAGCAAGTATATCTGTTATTCTTCTTGTTGTGAATGGGTGATTTAGCCTGCTTGAAGAACCACTGTCAAAGATATCAGCAAAAGTGGTTTTATTGAAATACGATGCTGTAAAGTGCAACTTCACAAAATTCAATGGCAATGTTCATTCTCTTACTTACTGTACAAAGGGTATAGCAATGATTCAAAACTACCAAGACAGAATCAGAGTCACCAAGACACGAATCATAGTTACCATGATACAAGGTTTTGCATGATATTGGTCGCTTACTAAAGATCTGCTGTTGGTAAAAGGTCTCTCTGCCTTGAGGAGCAACCTTGAGAGTTGTCCCAGATCAAGGGGAGATTACCACCATGCAGCCAACTGCTTAGCAGGGCAAAGGCTCATTTAGGCTTTCATATTTTTGGAATAAAGTTGTTGGCTTGTAGTCAAATTACATACAATGGAAAAAGTGCTCAAGTATTTTGACTACTGTATACATGTAATACTTGTTGCACCCATAAATTTCTTTGTTCCTTGATAAATGAGTCTTGGAAAAGCTACCCACTATTTGTGTGTTCATCACATGATCCAAACTCATATCCATCATGCTCACTGTGTCACTCTGTTCTTTTGTGAGTTTTCAGAGAACAGACTGGAACTAGCGGAGTTCTTGGCCCAATTACAGCTTAGGCCTTTACCTCCTTTTGAACCTCTACCAAACTACCGTTAATTTGGTTAAGGGGTTGAGTGCATCCGTCACAACTCTCAAAGCCATTTTGCTTGCAATTTGCAGGGAGTTGTAAATCAGTCCAACCAGGTTCACTGTAGAGTATTTCTTGCCTCTTGGGTAGTTGTAGTACAATTAGTGTTAAATGATCAAGTGAGCTACTGTCTGAAACTGGGGTGGGAGAGGTTTTTCAAGCAATAGAAGAGTCTCCCTATCTCTCCTTTACTACCTTCTCAGATATATCTCCCAGGGAGAAATCTATGGGCACACCACAGGAGCCTGAGCAACTCCCCCTCCTCAGCAGTTTTATGGGGTTAGGAGGTGTCTCACTTTCAGTTGATGGACTCCACCTTCTTTATCCTTAGATACCTAGTCTCAATCAATCGTGGTTGAGTATTTAATATAGAGCACATTCAGTATGAACTGAAACATCTAAAATAAAGTTCCTGCTGCTTTGGTGAACAAGCCTGATATCTCTAGCAGGGGGGAGAGTCTGAATGTGATCTCAGTTGAGTACAAGAATGCAAGTCTCTTGTACTGGGGGGTCCAGCACTAGACACAGTACTCTAGGTGTGGCCTCACCAGTGATGAGTAGAGGGGAAGAATCACTATCCTTGATCTGCTGGCAATACTTTGCCTAATGCAACCCAGGACACTATTAAACTTCTGTGTGGCAATGGCACATTGCCGGCTCTTGAATCCAATAACAGCTAACACAAGGGACATTGAATTATTCCATCCTTTATTCCATCCCTAAGAAGAAGCATGGTGTCACCAGTGGAAGGGTTTCATCCTCTTTTTTTGTGTACACTTAAGGTTATTGTATGTTTCAAACAGACTTTTTCCTAGCACTTCTATTTGGCTCATAAACTTAGTTATGTGATTGTTTCAGTCTGATAGTCCCTCTCCAGTCATGATTTTATTTCTTTTGGACTGAAAACATGCAAATGCACAAAGCTAATCAAAACCCAAATAAATAAAACTATAATAAAAATATGTTCATTAGTAGCTAAACACTTTGCTCCAAAAAACATGCAAAATCTCTAGCTAGCCATAAATACAAGATCTTTAAGTAGTTCTGCTGTTATAGCTGGGACAATTCTTATCCAAAAGCAAGTTGCAGACATTGCCAGTTTCTTAAATAACTGCACATATAAAACTAAAAGTAAATAAAAATAAGTTCAGATCCAGACAAGACCTGACAAATTCTGAGGCATGATGCTTATTATTCTTGTATGCCTGGGGCCTATTACTGGCACTGGTGCTCCAAATTGGCTGGACTTCAATAGCAGGGTTTAGTGGTTTTGTTTGAGCGTCTCCATCCAAGGCAATGTGTAAAGTATTGTGGGGGCTGAGTGTAACTGAAGCACTGTAAGGTAAGATGGATGGGCCAGGGATGGACATAAACATACATGGAACAAGGGGAATATGGATTAGTATGTATCTTGAATTTCTGGTGTTTTTCAGGGCTCAATCTGTTCACTTGAACATTCCTAGCCATGACTCTGGTTAAATTTCCCCATTAAGGTAGAGTATGGGACATCACAACTGAAATAGATCAGGGTGAAGCCTGAAGATTAAGGACAGGTTACGATAGTGATTTAATTTATTCTAGGTTTAAAGGATCAAATTGAAATTAAGAGTTAATACTGATATATAAAAGTAGAAAAACACAGTGTCAAAAATGGACTTGTCAAGGGAAATAATTTAACAAAGGTGGATCAAGACAGAACAATGAATTAGGGAGAACTCAGTTGTCCTTGTCTATGGAAGTATTCAGTCTTCCTCTGCTTATTGGATCACTTTAAAACTCAACCATTTTCATGATCATTTTCAAACTCGGCTAAGGGGTGATGTCTCAAAACAGAGGGGTCACAATTCCCTTGGTCATTCTAAGAGTTATGGAAAACTTTGCTGTAGGCAAAGAAAACACTCTCTGATCTATGCCCCAAAGCTGTAGGTCTTGAGGATAGTCCATCAACCCTGCACACAGTGTCTCACTTTATTTGTTCCAGGATGCCAGTTGTACAATGAGTTGTGAGGTGTGGAACAAGGGTGAGGGGTCTGTGGAAAGAAGGGCCATATGCTCTGTCCCAGGAATAAGCCTCTGGCTGAATGACAATCCAGGCTCTGCAATCAGCTGAATAGCACAAGTCAGAAAGTGAGGTAGCATGGCTAGACCTGACCCATATACTTAGGACATACAAATAGCCCAGGCTATGCAGGAGGTTTAGAGGTTTAGATGGGTGGTCCATTTGTCTGAGTTTTCATAATACCTGTTATGAATGTGTTGCTCTTTGCTCTTTAAATCTGGTTTGGTAATCCTAGCCTTCTGATGCTGTTATCCACTTTATTGTAACTGTGTTCCATGAGTGATTTCCCAGATTTTAAAATAGAACAAGAAAGTAACACCTAGTTTGCCCAAGAGGTGGGCAGTTAAAAGGTTACCAAAGATGGGCCAGAATATGAATCTGTGTGATACTGACAACTTCCTGATAGAGATTAGTGGGTAAGTGAGGCTGAAGCATTCTGGTGAATTGAGCTAGCATAGTTAGGCCAAAGTAATCAAATCAGGCCACAGATTGAGGTATAAGAATTAGAGAGTCACTCTCAGTATGAACTGACCCATTTGAATCACTTTAGAAAGCATAGACCAGGACTGTGCAGTGAAACAATGGTGTTGAGCTATGTTAGGGGAGTGATGTAAGATTCTTTTTGCAGCATGTCCCCTCCGCAAGACTTAATCCTCTGATGCTGTCTGATTTCTCAGACATACTCTGTGCCACTGCCTAACTGGTTTTACATGTGAAACTCAACACCTTGGGAGGCCTGACACTCCAAGTGTCCCACTCCCACTTTTCAGTTAAAAATAAAGACCCTCACAGGTTCTAGAGTCCCAGTCTCTTGCAATATCCTGTCTGAGGGCTGGAAGATCTCTCTTATCCATGCCTGCTCATTCCATATAGCTTCCCTACCCAATGCCTCTGGAGATTGGAGACAAGTTTTCCACCACCCTCAGAGGTAGAATTGAACACACAATGCATAGAGAAGAGCTGAGTTGTTAACTATGAATAAGAACCACTAAACGTGCTGCCTTACCAACCTGCATCATATTAAAGTAAGAGAATTTGGCTGATCTTTAAAAATGAGAGCTCCATCCAGATTACTTCTTTGTGCTAAGGTAAAGCCTGGCCAGGATAGAGGGTTGGGGGTGGTTCATGGCAAAATGGACTGTGTCTACATGAACAGAATAGACCTCATCATTATTGCAGTGTGACTGAATCAGTCTTAGGCATCAGATAAGCATGAATGGAGAATGCTGGGATACACTATAAACTCAGATAGAGCAGGCAGGATTAGTAAATTAAGGTGGATTGAACAGGTTGGCATACCAGGAGAGCTTGGATGGAATAAACCAGGCAAGAAGGAAAGCATGATGTGATAGGTAGGCACTGAGCCAGTGCTTATGTCACATGGGCTTGATGCTGGTCATCACGATGTACATTAACTCGGTAACACAAGAAGGGGGTTAATATGGGTGGACCACACCAAGGTGGTGAAATAAGATGACCTTAATGTTTACCATTACTCACTGCCAAGTGGCTTTGAGATTCAGGCACACCTTCAGGCATGCTTAGCTTGTGACATACAGACCAAAAGAAAGCTTGGAGTGGTCTTTGATTCATTTCTAGAACCTAGCAGGGATTCTGTATGTGCCATGTATATTTGTGTAAATTCTGTGTCCTGCAGTGGCAGGTCTCCTTTACAGTTGTGGTGGATTGACCTTGGCTAGATGCCAGGTGTCCACCAAAGCTGCTCTATCACTCCCCTTCTCAGCTGGACAAGCAAGAGAACATATAATGAAAAGCTTGCGGGCCAAGATAAGGACAAGGAGAGATCATTCAGCAGTTACTGTCATAGACAAAACAGACTCGACTTGAGGAAATTAATTTAATTTATTGCCAGTCAAAATCAGAGTAGGATAATGAGAACTAAAACCAAGTCTTAAAACACCTTCCCACCTCCCCTCCCTTCTTCCTGGGCTCAACTTCACTCCTGATTTTTCCATCTCCTCCTCCCGAGCAGCACAGGGGGATGGGGAATGGGAGTTGAGGCCAGTTCACCACACATGGTCTCTGTCACGTCACTCCTTCTTCAGGAAAGGTTGGCTCAGAGCCTGGAGCTGTCAGCAGAATTTTTTTTTTTTTTGACCACGGGGTGGTTTACACAGCACTGGGCCTGAAGGTAGCAGATGAACAAAAGAATCTCTGGGCAATTATACCCTTACTGTATAAGTTCCCCTCCCCTCACAACACAGTTTGGTCCGATTGGAGTATTTAGGTCTGGGGTCTCCTTGTTCCTCATTGGATTCTTTCACTGTCTCCCTGCAGGCCGTTCTTTTTTTTTTTTTTTTTTTTTTTCTCTCAAGGAAGCAGCTTCAGCTGATGGATCTTATCTTTCTAATTTACACCAGTTTTGGGGCCTTCCCTCATGTAACTAAGTAAGAGTTCAGTATAAGTTAATCAGTAACTAGGTGAAAGTTCGCTGCTTGCAGCCTAAGGCTTTTTACTGGTGCTATACAATGGATTCCATTCAAACTAGGAAGTGACTCCTGTAACACCCTCTACACATCATGCGACTGATGCTAAGTCGACCTGAGTAAGTAGGTCACACGTATCACACAGCGGGCTCAAATAGGAAACCCCAATCACCCAGGAATTCTGGAAGTGATCATGGACAGGCCAGAAGGTAAAGATTTCAGAAGGTGCTATACAATGGATTCCATTCAAACTAGGAAGTGACTCCTGTAACACCCTCTACACATCATGCGACTGATGCTAAGTCGACCTGAGTAAGTAGGTCACACGTATCACACAGCGGGCTCAAATAGGAAACCCCAATCACCCAGGAATTCTGGAAGTGATCATGGACAGGCCAGAAGGTAAAGATTTCAGAATATTGCTGGATTAGGTGGTGGAGCGTGCTGAAGAGGCTCCACCATATAATAAACTGCCAGAAAAAAAAAAGGCGATATGCGCTGTTCACTGATGGGTCTTGTATTGTAGGCAAACATCGAAGGTGGAAAGCTGCTGTATGGAGCCCTGTATGAGTCACAGAAGGTGCTGAAGGACAAGGTAAATCAAGTCAGTTTGCAGAGGTGAAAGCCATCCAGCTGGCTTTAGATATTGCTGAACGAGAAAAATGGCCAATACTCTATCTTAAAAAAGGCGATATGCGCTGTTCACTGATGGGTCTTGTATTGTAGGCAAACATCGAAGGTGGAAAGCTGCTGTATGGAGCCCTGTATGAGTCACAGAAGGTGCTGAAGGACAAGGTAAATCAAGTCAGTTTGCAGAGGTGAAAGCCATCCAGCTGGCTTTAGATATTGCTGAACGAGAAAAATGGCCAATACTCTATCTTTATACTGACTCATGGATGGTGGCAAATGCTCTATGCGGGTGGCTACAGCAATGGAAGCAGAGCAACTGGCAACACAGAGGCAAGCCCATCTGGGCTGCTGGGTTATGGCAAGATATTGCTGCCCAATTAGAAAACTTGGTTGTACAAGTATGTCACATAGATGCTCACGTACTCAAGAGTTAGGCCACTGAACCACATCAAAACAACCATCAGGTGGATCAGGCTGCTAAGATCAAAGTAGCTCAGGTGGATCTGGACTGGCAACATAAGGGTGATCTATTTATAGGTCAGTGGGCCCATGACACTTCAGGCCATCAGGGAAGAGATGCAACATACAGATGGGCTTGGGACTGAGGGGTAGATTTGACCATGGACACGATTGCACAGGTTATCCATGAATGCTAAACATGCACTGCAATCAAACAAACCAAGTGTTGAAGCTGCTTTGGTATCAAGGACAATGGCTGAAGTATAAATATGGGGAGGTCTGGCAGATTGACTATATCACAAGCCCACAAACTCGCCAAGGCAAGCCCCATATGCTTACCATGGTGGAAGCAACCACCGGATGGCTGGAAACATACCCTGTGCCCCAAGCCACCGCCCAGAAACACTATCCTGGGCCTTGAAAAGCAAGTCTTAAGGCGACATGGCACCCCCGAAAGAATTGAGTCAGACAATGGGACTCATTTCCGAAACAACCTCATAGACACCTGGGCCAAAGAGCATGCCACTGAGTGGGTATATCACATCCCCTATCATGCACCAGCTTCCAGAAAAATCAAACAATACAAAGGACTATTAAAGACTACACTGATGGGTGACGGGACATTCTGTCCTGGTTTCAGCCAGACTAGAGCTGGTTTTCTTCACAGAAGCTAGTGTGAGACTATGTTTTGGATTGGAGAGAGAAACTGTTGATAACATGCTGATGTTTTGGGTTGTTGCTAAGTAGTCAAGGACAGTCCAACTTCTCGTGCTGGCCTGCTAGCAAGGAGGCTGGGGGTGCACAGGAAGCTGGGAGGGGACACAGCTGGGACAGTTGACCCAGGCTGGCCAAAGAGATATTCCCCATTGTACGACGTCATGCCCAGTACATAAACTGGAGTTGGCCGGGGGGGCGGAAATCGCTGCTTGGGAATGGGTGGTGAACAATTGCTGTATTCGGCTTCACTTGTTCTTGTACATTCCTTTGTTGGTATTATTATTGTTGTTATCATTGTTGTTTCTTTCTCTCTTTCTGTCTTATTGAACTGTTTTTATCTCAACCCACGAGGTTTTTTCCCAATTCTCTCCCTCGTCCCACTGGGGGAGGGGGAGTGAGTGAGCGACTGCGTGGTGCTTAGTTGCTGGCTGGGGCTAAACCACGACACACTTACATTAAATAACATTAAAAACTGAATCAAATTTGCATTAAGAAAATAGAAAAATAGGTAATACTATTTCAATATTTTTTTTCAGGACTAGTTAGAACAAATGCGTGAGAAAGATTAGTCCAAAAAGTAACTAGGAAACAAAGAAAAGCATAAAAATCAGCATTTGGGATAGTGGTGTTGGGGAAGGAGGGGAATTCTACTTGTTAATGTAGAGTGGGCTCAGGCAGATGCAAACCCATTCATGGGATTGCCTTTGCCCAGGGACTTGGGTGCATTTGGTGGATAAGGGGGAAGTCCAATGTGTACCTCAAGAGGATTTGATTTTGGGTGAAAATAGTCAATGATTTGAATTATATGGTGTTAATTTCTACACAATACTGTATGTCATCACTACTATGGTTGCTATATGCCATATCAATATTATTACCGTAAGAATCACCCAGATTAATGAGGAATGAGCTCTAATGAAACTGAGCAACATGCAGCGGTGATGGAACCAGAACTGGCTTCAGCAGCTTGCAGCCAGCAACTTCCTTGAGATTGACATCTTAACATGAGAACCCTGATGGAAGTCGATCCAGGGAGTTGCCTAGGGTGAGTCAGCCAGCCCCACACATCAAGACATCCTCTGTTAAGAAAAAATGGAGGGGAATTGTCATAGGTGACTCCCTTCTGAGGGGTAGAGAAGGTCCAATATGCTGACCGGACTGAACCCACAGGGAAGTCTGCTGCTTCCCTGAGGCCTGGGTGAGAGATGTCACCAGGAAACTCCCTGGTCTAGTTCGGCCCACTGATTACTACCACTGTTGGTCATACAGGTTGGCAACGGTCAGGTTGCACTAAGAAGCCCAAAGGCAATTAAAAAGGACTTCAGAGTGCTGGGGTGACTGATCGATGGAGTGGGAGCACAGCTAGTGTTTTTGTCAATCCCTTCAGTGAAAGGGAGAAACGCTGAAAGGAATAGGAAAGCACACCTGATCAACACATGGCTCAGGGGCTAATGCTGTCGGCAGAATTTTGGGTTTTTTGACCATGGCGGGGTTTACAAGGCATCAAGCCTCCTGGCAGCAAATGGGGTGCAACTGTCTCCAAGGGGCAAAAGGATTCTTGCTTATGAGCTGGCAGACCTCATAGAGAGGGCTTTAATCTAGATTTGAGGGGGGAAGGGGATAAAACCAGGCTCACTAGAGATGAGCCTAGGGGTGGTGTGCCGGAGCTGGGGATGAAATTGATAGCCGAGCTCAAGTGCATCTACACCAATGCACACAGCATGGGCACCAAACAGGAGGAGCTGGAAGCCGTTGTGCAGCGGGACAGCTATGACCTAGTTGCCATCACAGAAACATGATGGGATGACTTTCATGACTGGAGTGCTGCAATGGATGGCTATAAGCTCTAGAGGTGGTGGGGTGGCTCTGTATGTTAGTTTTGATTGTATAGATATCAACGATTGTGAAGACCAAGTTAGGTGCTTATGGATAAGGATGAGGGGGAACACCAATGAGACAGATGACCTGCTGGGAGTCTGTTACAGACCACCTAACCAGGACAAAGTGGCAGATGGAGCATTCTATAAGCGACTGGCAGAAGTCTTGCATTCGCTAACCCTTTTTCTTGTAGGGGACTTCAATCTACCAGCTATCTGCTGGAAATATAACACAGCAGAGAGGAAACAGCCTAGGAGGCTCCTGGAGTGTGTAAAGGATAACTTCCTGACACAGCTGGTAAATGAGCCTACCAGGAGGAGCTGCCTTGCTTGACCTGCTGTTTACAGAGAAGGACTGGTGAGAGATGTGGTGGTCGGAGGCCGTCTAGGGTTTAGCGACCATGACATGATAGAATTCTCGATTCTGAGTGAAGTAAGGAGCTGCATCAGCAAAACTGCTACCATGGATTTCAGGAG
>NW_010514104.1:0-11841 GCF_000687285.1 Phaethon lepturus
ATACAGGGAGTAAAACTGAGGACATATCTTAATCTTCTGTTAAAGGTTGTCCTTGGGACAACATCAGGACTAGATTCTCCTGTCTGGAGCACAGTGACTGTTAGTCTGAAACCTTGTAGACTTGAGTGATCAGAATGTAATGTTCAGAGCACATGAGACAATATCTGAACGTGCTCAGTGGATTAACAAACAGCTGGACATGCCAGGAAAGACTTCTTTGTGTTCCCATAAGGCAGCTGTATGGACCAACTGAAGGTGGAGAGTGGAGAGGACTTGGAGTACACTGGTCACATTATACCTCTGTAAAGGCTGATCTTTCACCTTGATTGAAATGTAGACAATGCATCCAATTATGCAAATTATCGGTTTTCCATCCCAGAATGTTGCTGAAACTGGTAAATGAAGTTATGAGGGTAGTAGCAAAGCTTCTTGGTAAATGAAATGTCATATTTAAGAATGGGGTTCTCCTGCAGGTAACTAAAGACTTGAAAGTTTTGCTCCGAAGTGTACAAACAGAAAAGGGAACAAAAGTACATAAAATTCAACATACTCAGCAAAGGTAGATTGCACAGGAATTGCCTGGTAACTTTCTTTGTGAAGACAAATAATTCTCTGACAAAAGTGAATGCATTCCATCCATCAGCCATAAGGTGGCTGGTACAGTGCCAGTGAAAAAAATGTCAGCTGAAATGAAATTATGTGTAAACATTTTGAAAAATAAAAAACACAGTCAAGACTTCATGACTACTAGTTTTGTTGAAAGATAAAATATTGCAATAGAGGAAAGGTAAAGTTGTGTCTTGGGGACAAGTTTATTATTTTGCAAAGGCACATGGTACAAAAAATAAGAGTACTAATGAAAGTTGCTGATAAGTCAATACCAAGACAACCTGCCAAAACAAAGAAGAATCAGAAAATTGAGTGAGAAGACAAAGAAGGTTGTCATAATTTAAAGGAGACGAATGTAATTCTACAATGTTCAAAAAGTGTGCATCACTACACCACTTAATTTTTGGATGGTTTGGCTGAGGTGAGAGTTTCCTCTATTTTCCATCAGTGAAAAGACTTTCACTGTAAGTATGAAGTTAACAAGAAATATCATAAAGTAAACACATGTACATAGTAATTCATCATAGAAGACTGTGTTCTATGACTGTGTTCTGCTCATCTTAAAATGAGCTGATGATGTTTTCAGCAGGGATCAGGTAGTACCGCTCCCACATATAGAACCACTGTCTAAGGTGCAGCTGAGTTGAGTTACTTGGATAGATAGATCAGAACCTTTGTTCTGATCCACTATGGTTGCTCTTACAGTCTCATCTGGAAGGTCCAATAGTGTCCTCTCTGTTTATAAAAAATACAACACAACAGGAACATGCATGCAAAAGTACTATAGTGTGGTTTGAGGAATTAAAATACATTTCAGGAAACTGTAAGAGTTTGTAAGAGCTTGTTCAGTGTGGCAGAGTGAAGGAAGAAAGATGTAATGGTTCCTCTCAATAAAAACAATATATCAGAGTAAATATAGTATGTCAGTAAAAGGTGAAGAGAAAGAAATGTTCCTTAAGAAGAACAATACCCAGCAATGGGTGCCTGAGCAAAGGCAGCCAACAACGTCCTGGATGGAATTAAGACGACCATTGCCAGCAGGTTGAGGGAGGTGATCCTTCTCCTCTACTCAGTACTGGTAACAGATAACGAGTGCTGTGTCCAGTTCAGTGCTCTCCTGTCTGAACATTTTCTTACACATTTTTGTACATCAAAGCAAAAAAACAATCTTACAAAACCCAATTAACTTTCAGAGAGAGCCTGAGCAGTTTATGAAAGGGATTACATCACATGGTACCTCTGTCATCAGTGAATTGGTCTTAGTGAGCCAGGAAGACTCTCCCAATCCTATGTTTCTTTGTGTCAAAATGAAAAGGGGAAAAAAAAAAGATTACAGGTTTTTAGTGAGGTTGCTGAGCAATGAGTGAGTCAGACACTTGCCATGAACACTTTTATTTCTAAGTCTTCTAAATTGTTTATTTGCAGCTCAGCAGGAGCAAGCCAGAGACCACAGTAAAAGCTTACTCAAGGACATTTCCAGCACAGTTTCAGAGGCTTTGATTTCACCAGAACTGGGGGATGGTCATTGTTTTACATTCATCTTAAGTATCGCATGAGAAGCAGCTATGTGAACTCATGCCTTTCATGGAGAACGATGATAAGCACTCAGAAATGCTTTAAGGACAGAAGCCAGTAACACTTATTCTGCTGTTTCTACCATGCTTAATGTGAGAAAATGAAAGCATTCTGTCAAGCAATACAATGACAAGAGCAGCTATTTAGTCTGCTCAAGAGATCCAATAGAGGAAGTTATTAAAATGATTGGAGAGGAAAGGAACTTGAGCGGAAGAGGGCAGGCTTCGCAGTGGATTAGGATAATCTCACTTATTAGTTAAGTTACACTGACTAGACCCATAGTAGTAATACCATCATATTTTGCAGTATCCTTTTGACATTGACAGCTTTGTCTTTGGTAGGTTCAACCATTTAAAGAATGTACATAATTATCTTTGATCACTTCTCCCAAGTAACTAGCGATAGAAAAGAGGAAATGGCCTCAAGTTGCGTCAGGGGAGGTTTAGACTAGATATTAGGAAAAATTTCTTTACTGAGAGAGTGGTCAAATATTGGAACAGGCTTCCCAGGGAGGTGGTGCAGTCACCATCACTGGAGGTGTTCAAAAAACCTGTAGAAGTGGCAATTCAGGACATGATTTAGTGGGCATAGTGTTGTTGGGTTGATGGTTGGACTTGACGAGCTTAAAGGTCTTTTCCAACTTTAATGATTCTGTGATCATTGGATCATCTAAAGTTCCTCTCCTCCCAGTGCTAAAGATATGACAGTGGATGATGACATTTCCTCTGGGCCACATTTGACATTGCTACCAGATACTACCACCCTTTCATATATCTTGTCATATACCCAGAACCACCATACTCAAGTTCATCTTTCTATTGACGTGTCATACTGAAACTGCCCACGTTCCCTGTGCTGACACATCGCCTATGAGCATGCAGCCCTTCTCTGCAATATCAGATAGTCTTCTAGTATAGAATGAGATGATGAAATATTAACATTTGGGAGATTTAAATTAGATAAAATGAAGCAGGAGAAAAATAAATTTAGGGAATAACAAGTTAGGGCTAGAAGATAAATTAGATGACCTCTAAATATATCAGCAAAAATAAAAAAACAATTGAACACCAGAGTAAGATTGGAAAAGATGATTGCAGGAAATATTTGGTGACACTTTTCACAGTCATTAAGTTTTTCAGCTTAAGTGTTTTGCTGAAGTGAGGTGTAATTAACTGGTATGAAAGAATCAAAAAGATTTGAAAAGAACTAAAAAGAATATTTTTTCCTTTGGACTTTGAAATAATGCAAAGAACTATTAATTCAGTCATCTAGAAACTTAGAAAGCAAAACTTGTTTAGATAGGTATCTGTTTGTGTTATTGTTCAAGAATTAATCTCTGGGTTTCTGTTTTCTATAAAGGTTGTCTTCAGTAAAATTTCACATCAGTAACCAAAAAAAAAAAAAGAAAATCTAGGTATAATGAAGGCATGAAATAAAGCATTATATTTAGCCCATTAAGGATAGTTACTTGACTATTTTTAAACATCAACATATACAATATTTAAGACTGCAATTTTAAAGCATATATGTTGACCACTCAGACCAGTAATTAGAGATAAGAAAGCCAGAATGTTAAATTTAGAACATCTGGCATTTTTCAAAAGTGTTCAGGGCCAATATCCTCCCTTGCAATCATCCAGCTAAGTCCAATCAACCAAATTGTTAAATTATCCAGAAGGGAATTAAGAAGTCTAAATAAATGGATTTGTTTTACATTTAACAAATTATAATTAGAATGAATTCATAATCCCTTTCACTGACAACTTTTTCAAAGATTAAAAATTAATGAGGTTCTTTCTTGTCTTCTCTTTCACCCTGAAACTTTCTCTCACAGTGTTCAAAAATCTAACTGCAAAGTTAACTGAAACTTTTGTACTGATTTCAATTGCTGTATGAAAAATCTCCTGTGTTTCATAAATCTTGTCCCATCTCTTACTTTGTTACCAAATAATTCATTTTTTTCTTCCAGTGTCCTCTCCTTCTATACTATAGTGTCTACACTGTCTTGACTGTGTGCTGTGTTGCATTTATATATTGTCACATAGACAAAGTTCATCATCAGAATAGGCAGTGTGACAATTAACTAAAACAGATTATTCTAATCCCTCAGGAGCTAAATCTTCCCATTATGAACAGGAGATCCACATCCCTTTTATGCAAGAGTTCTGAGTTAGTTAAAAAGACAAATTATGAAGCACTTGCTTGTTCTCATCAAGCTCCTATACTATAATCTAGATGGTGTCTATGTGTGATCGCTGTAGATTAGTAGCTCCTATGGGTGGGCTTTATCCTACTTTACCTACATGTTGTCTGTTATGTATAATCTGGTCATTTAGTCTCTCCTTACAGTTGCGTAGGCGAGTGAGTTGCATGCAGGGTATACAGGCTTAAATGCCTGTCTTGTGAGTCGGTGATTTGCCCCTCTCCATTAATACTGCAGATAACTTTTAAGCAGTTTAAATGAAGTGAGACAATCCTGCCCCAACTGGTTAGAAACTTTTTGAAGATACTGTCTTTTATTTACAAGTGTTTACCTAATGGCCCCATTTTCAAGGGATTAAAACATTTAGAGACACAAGAAAGTATTCAACATTTTTGCAATCTAGGGTACCTGTTTTCTGCAGGTTTGCTAGCACAGTATTTCCTTAGAACCTCACCAGATTCCTATCTGCATTGCAGTCTCACTTTTCTAGTCTCACAAGTCTTTACAATCTATTCTTGTTTTTCTGCAAAAGTTTTAAGAAGCATTTCCTGATATGCAGTATACATAGACCCTTCTTTTTCATGTTGTAACTTGCAGTCTGCCTGTGTTTTGCTAAATGAGCAAAGCGATAGGCAGCAAAGACTGAGGCACAAAGACGAGTCAGGAAACAGAAAAAGGTACGTATGCTATAGTCCCTTTTAACAAGCGGATTTTTTTGTTCTAAATGATTTTCAACAGTAGGACAGGATTTTAATTTATTTTTTCAGTATAATTACTAAAAAATGTCTCTTCTGATTTTCAGAAAGTAGTAAGCACTCACCCTCTGAGAGAGATACCATTATGTGGTCTCAGGATGGCCATTGATGATCACCACGGGCACCCTGTATTTTCCATCCATTTTAAGTGAAAAAATCCTGTTTGGGTGCATCTGTATCAACAGGTATCATCATCAGAGGCATAGGGTAACAGTGCAACTGTACCTTGCAGTAAAGATTTCATTTGCAGCAAAGCTGTCCATATCAGTTCGTGTTCACTTGGCACTTTCTATAATGCCCATGAGTCAAAGAAGTCAAGTGAATAGGCACAGACAACCAGACGTGAGTTTGGGAAGCCAGGATACCATCTGCAAGCATCAAATGTGCCTGCCACCAGTGTAGCCAAGAACGGCCTTAGTTTCCGTATGCATTAAGAGGCTATAACAACACACCTCCAGCTCCTGGCTGAATTGCTAGATACACCTATTAAAACCAACTGTTGCAGATAATCCATAAAAAAAAGCCAAAATACTTTTGGTCTTGTTGAGTGGTACAGGAGTTTTCACTTCAGACTAGAGAGTAACAACTTTACTGATAAATGTCTGCCAGACCACGGCACTGTCCCCACTCCAGTATGACATTCATTGCATGTTTCCATGTCATATTCTCCAAACAGTAGGTAGGTAAATATTGAGGGTGGGATTTAATTCAGCTGAGCTTAAGCCATCTCATCCTGTCTATACTGTTTTATTGTTACTTGAAGACTTTGGAGAAATATAGGTGTCTCTACTGCTATCAGGTTATGCTTACATAGTTTACTTTTGATCGTCTACTTTTCATTCAATCTTCTGTCAGGTTGAACTACAGGTACAAACCCATATGGACACTCAGCCCTGTGATGCAGAATCTTTGGGATCTTTTTCTCAAGAAGTTTTATTATTTTTTCAGCTATTCCCTTCATCCCCCTCATTCATGACTCTGTGTTACAGAACAGTATCTCCACATAGGGTATAAGACCCTAGCAAAGCTACCACGGCATTAATTTCTCCCATAGCCACGACTGATAGAAGGTCTCTATAGAGAAAGCTGCCTCAAGAAAAGGTGGGTTCTGTATTTGTTAGCACTTGACTTCTGCACTGAGGAAGGTTGGGGAAACACACAGGAATATCTGATTTACTTCGCTGAAATACACAATAATACAGATTTTCTCCCCCTCTCTCCTTAGACTGATAAACCAGGAATTACCTGTCTTTGTAAGTAAAGGGAAGCAAACCTACTGGAGAGGAAGCACAGACACTTTCAATCTGGTGTCTTAATGTTCTGGAAAAGTTTTGGAAGGAACTGATTTGATTCCATCAAAAAGTGATTGCACTCCTTCAGTGCAGGAAATCTCACTGCATGTCAAGAGAGTATTTTAAAGGGGACGATTGTCTGTGACATACATTCTGATGGCTTCATCAGGAATTTCTGTGCAGTCAGCATAAGCTCACATTCTATTGGATCTGGAATGGGCCATGGCTTTCCCAGCAAGAAACTTCTCCATCAGAGCTGGATTTCAGTGGCATGAAGTGAATGTCAGAATTTGATTCTGAACAAAATCCTCTTGACAGCCTTTTAAGCAAAATTATATTTATTCAAAAAGGTAACATTTCATGATCATTATCTTTTCTTAAAACTGTCACTGGGGTTTTTGGCTGCCACCAAGGTAAAATAATCACTTTTTTTTAAACCTCTTTTCATATGTAGTGACGCTATCTTGGACTTTTCTGTAGTACCTCATGGGTTACTAATCAGTTCCTTAAATATTGAAATGCCATGAGCTAGCCATTTTTTAACATATATGATGCTACTTCTGTCATTAAAGATCACTGAAGCAGAGTATAACACATTTCAGGTTTCTCCTGGTCAATTTTGGCTTTCCATAGGTCTTCTATTCAGGAAAAGAAAAGAAAAAAAAAAAAAAAGAAAAAATGAAAAGAAAAAAAGAAACAAGGCAAAAGATAAGCTAAGCCTTTGAAATATCAGAAACCACTGCCCTACAGTAACAACAGCAATTGTTTTTGAAGAGGAAATATATTGGCTTTTCTTCTGGTTGAAGAAATAATGAAATAATTGCAGGCTTTGTTCCAGACTATCACAATAAAATAAATAGTATGAGAATGGGCATCAGAGTGCAGGCTTATCCTTTGGTACCTCATTTAAAAATCATGCAGAACTACAGATGCAAAAGGAATAACCATGAGCTGGAATAGAAAGAGCCACATGCCACTAGAATACAGGTTGGATACATAGACTGCTTTGTTGCTTTTTCTTGTTGCCATACTAGTACTGCCAATGCCAATAACAATATTAATTTACATTTGTATAATCACTCTTATTCCAAAACACATGGCAAATCATAGACCAAATTATGCTTCTGGTTATATGGCCTAGTAAAGGCACAGATGCTTCCATTCCAGAGTTGCACTAGTGCCATAAGAGCAATTTTATCCTTAATCTTCACAAAGAATGAAGTGTTAATATGAAACCCTCTTTTGATTGGGAAGTGGTGTGGAAATACAGAATAGAAAACATATATTTTCATCAGTACTTAAAGAAAACATTTGAAAATCCTATATAAAAATTGTTCCTCTAAAAATATGTTTCATCTCTGGAGAGGTTATAGCAAAAAGCTAAAATTTGTTACTTCCTCAGTGACTTGCATCACAAAGCTAGTGGTGCAACCTTCTCCAAAGATTGGATGGTACAGGCATATAAAGAGCTCCTACAAGTAAAAAAATAGGAATATGATAATAACGTAAGCACTATTGAAGTTAACTACCTGCCAAAAACTTAGTGAAGACAACCCTCAGAGGCATCCTGAGAGACGTTGAAGACTTGCCTTGGGTTATTCAAGAACATTTCCTTGTGAATCATTCTGAATCAGCACATTTTCTGGACATCCCAACCTATTCAAGCAGCAAGCACTTGAACTTTTTTCACTGACTGTCTGAAGACCTGTTGCAAAGTACAATGTCATTTTGCCTCCTCCACAGTTGGCAGAATTTCTATATCTGGGCTCTCAGCCTGGATTTTGCCAGAGCATGCGGTAAATCTGGCCAATGGCTTTTGGGGTATATAGAAGAAAATGATCTTTTCTTTCAGATTGCATCAGATTTTATGTTTCTGCCCTGTATCCATCTTGCTATCAGAGAAAAAGAGACAAGCTGACCAAAAGGTAATGCTTCTTCTTATAAGAATTTTTCCAATTTCAATTTCTTTTTATCTTTTCACACTGTAATGATCCCCAAGCCAAATGCATTTTCCTGTGAAAATGGAATGTGTGTCCAGCTGAGTGATTACAGATCAAAACACCGGCTTCTTTAATGTAGGAAAACCTCCAAGTCTGGAAGACCAGTGTTCTCAAATGCTGATTCAGAGCAGATAATTTCTACACTAGATATTTCTGGAACTGGAAGACCTGGGTGTAATCTGTTTTAGGACAACACATCAAATACTACTGCATAATCCCAGAGTATAGATTTACGTACCATACCATCATAAAAATACAGCCAAAACCAAATATTTCTTTCTGGATGTTCTGGGCCTTTCTAAAAGGAAGTCAAAAACCAGAGCACAGAAGGTTCATCCTTCAATTCACTTGAAGACATGATTCTTCATGTTATTACACCAATTTAGTGCTATCATAACTTGAAATCAACAGATATATGAAAATCCTGTTTTAGATAAATTATAAAATATAGCAGAATATTAAATCTATAATAATAAATGGAGTAAGAATTGGGAAAAGGAGAAAATTAGATCATCAGGACCCTGATGATGAGACCCAAGAAAACCCTGCAGAGCTCACTTTCAAATTCTTACTTTTTAATAAGCCTAACAATGTCATACAGTGCTATGACTTGTCTGTGCATTTAAGTTTGCTTCTAACTGGCTGTGAGAGCATGATTTTTTTGACTTGCTTTCTTTCATTTAATAGTGGTTATGTACTTGTTATTGATCCGCACCTGAATCAAAGCAACATCTTCGCTTTTTCTCAGAAAGTAGATATCCATGGCTGGGAATCTTACCTAAACAGAGCATTAAATAATGTGCCTAAGTTGGAAATGTTATTATTTAGATATCCTGTATAAAGAACTCTTCTTGATGACAAAATTAATAATTATATCTTAAGCACCCTAGCACGGGGCACAAAGAGGACACAGGAAAAAGTGCTGTCTATCCTGAACATGACCAGCTTGTACTCTAGGATTCAAAGCCATGAAAGTCTCTAACGTTGCTCTACTTACCCATAGAGATATAGCCACATAGGTAACATATAATGATAACAAGGTGTTAGAGACAGTCTTTGTGACTCTCCAGTTTCTCTGTTATGTTATTGAAGAGGATACTCCTATTATTTGGAAAACTACTCCTTAGCAGGCCTGCTGAGGAAAGTCCTGCAGCAAACTCTCAGCACACTGAACAGGGTTGAAGAAAGAACATTTGCCACAGAGGTGAATAAAACACAATATGGAATAAAACGGTAAGATGCTAAAGGTCTAAGTATTTGTTTCTTTTCCTGCATTTCTGTCATCTGCAGCTAAGGCCCACCACCAGTTCACATACAGCTGCCTTCATCTGCATTTGGACTAGCATTCAAAATTATCTCAGAAATGCAAGCTGAACAACCAGATTTTCAGGCTACGCCACAGGAGTGACCTGGAAGTCAGGCAGTAAAGCTGAAATAGGGTTAGAGTTCAAATAAGTTGTACAAAACTATAAATTGCCAATTGCTCTCCTTTTCAATGAATGATAGAACCAGCAAGCTTTTATTTTTCTCTTTTTTTTAAGCAAACCAAAAGTCAAATTTTTGATAACCTTAGTTATTGGCAGAGTTGTAAAGCATTTAATATAGATACATCTGGATGTACACCAGTAATTAGAATCTCTCACTAGGTTTTATATTGGTTGCATAGAAATAGATACCGTTTGCAGCTTCAGCTGAGATATGAAACTTATAAAGAGTCCCAGTGACAGCTCCAGAAAGTGCTCAGCATGGGCAGAGCTGTAGGATACAATCTGCATTAATTCTTGTAAAGGCCCATGAAACCGCAGTGCAGGAATACATTAACAGAAGGCGAACATCTTGTCCTATTTCACTGCCTACATTGGCACTTCAAGCACCAAGGAACTACCAATTATTTTAATTATCTTCTCTCTGCTAACAAAAGTGCTTGACTTCTTAGGTTTTTGAAGATCTTTTTTTTCTGGAAGACAGATACTTTGTAAATGGAGATACTAGTCCAGGACAGATTCTGATGTTTTTACTCACATCAAATAGTAAATTGCTCTGGAAGTAGTTCTACTAATTATGACAGAGAAGGTTTTGTTAGGAAGCAGCAGGAAACACTTCAGGCATGTTCTCTGAATTATCAAGGAAGAAGGTAGAACCTCTTTGGATGTCCGGAGAAACATACAAACACTGTTTAAAAAGTATCTTTCAATTAAGAACATATTTCAAGTACTACATCTGTTTGAAAAAGACTTTTGAGCAAAATGCTTCTGTCAGGAACAAGAACGAGGCTTGTAAGATCTTAATGATTCTATGATTCTATCTGCTCAGGTGTGTAAGGAAATAGAAATAGTAAGTGGACTTCAATCTTTCTTGCTGTTGACATAGTAGCACTTTACTACTATATTTGAGTACATAAGAAATCAAATGCTGGTTTCCTGATTAATTCCTTTGTTAGAAAGATAAGCTTCTTAATGCAAAAAAGCTGTGGAGTGCACTGCCTGATGTGTGAATGTTGTGAGTCTTGGGAGGGGCTGGGGTTTTGCCCTGTTTGTAGAACTTGGATGAAGCTCTTGTTGTTGCATCCGTAACAGACTCCATGTTTTTCGGTACACAGAGATGACCTGAAATAATGTCATGCCCTATAAAAGTTAAATCCACAGGTTTTGGCTTCCGTTTCGTGATGAAGTAGATGTAAATGACAAAATGTTGGAGACCACATGCAGAAAAATCATCTTCAAGCAATGTCAAACTTAGGCAATGATAGCAAAGATCTTCCATATTACTGTGATCTGCTGCACAGTGTTGAACCAAGAATATTGATCTAAGGTAGCTGTGGGTATTACGCTCCTTATCCTTCTCAAGGAAACAGTGAAGTCCAAGCCTGCTCCTGCTTAGGAAGAGAAGATGTGCAGGATGTTAGCAAAATGGAAGAAGCTGTCAGAGATTAAGGCAGAGCACTGAAAACTAGAAGAAACTCAGGATGGATAGGGACAGAAGTCTGTTCTTTTGGTTGTTAAAATATCTGTGATAACACAGGCATTTCACATGCACATATGCATACACACTCTGATTTTGATGGACTTTCTTGATCAACTACTACTTTTAGAGACAGGTTTTCACTGAAAAGTTTACAACTTTAATTTACTTCACTTAGCTTGATGAGGCCTTAGATTTGGGACTTTAGTTCAGTTCCTTATGTATTTGTATTATGTATTAACAAACTAATGCTCTGGTTCTATATTTTGATTACAAACATTCCTGAAGTACAAATCATTTCAGAACTCATATTTTAGTCCCTTTTCATTGATAAGTGGATTATTATTAAAGACAGTCAAAAACCTGTTACTGTTGTCTGGGGAATGTTAATAGCATAGTAAGTATTTTTGCACTGAATTGGGATAGGAAACCAAAATACAACACTC
>NW_010514104.1:11872-15783 GCF_000687285.1 Phaethon lepturus
CATAAAATGGAATCTCAGATGAGGAAAAAGTAGATTTGGAAACACTGGGAAGGCCATGTATACAGAGGCATTAATTGGGTTTAGTATTTATTAATCTCATGTGCATATCAGGAGGGCTGTAATCGTGCCAATGGTTTGGTGAATTCATCTTGCTCCAGTCTGGATCACATCATAGATGAACCAGGAATTTCTAAGTCTGAAGCTGCAAGTAGATATAAATTAGATTAAACTCAATAGTCAGTACCAGTAAAGATTTGCTTTAGTGATTTTGCTTTTCTTCTTACCAAAGAATGGTAAATGGGCACATAAGTCCTCAGCACACGAGAATCACGTTTAGTCCATATATAATTTAGTTTGCGATGATATCGATTACTGATGATCCCAGTACAACAACTGGAGGCTAAAGGCTTGTAGTTCTAGTAAAAACACATTGATGCTGTTTAAAGCACTGGTGCATCTTCTGAGTGCACAGCAACAGTTGCTGCCTTTGGCTTCAAAGACGACCTGAAAAAGTTCTGCTTTTGGGAGACTTCTAAATTTTTTCATGAATGTTGAAGAGATGGCTGGGGGAACGAGATTGCAGCAGCTTCACTGTTAAGTTGAAAAAAAAAGTTGAAAATCCTGAGAAATATTTTTTGTTTACTTTCTCTGATATGGAAATTGCCTTCTTTCCCAGTAACATGCTTAGGATCCTAAATAAGTGTTATTTTTCTTAAATTTCATCTAGATGGACTGGAGTTGGATAAAAGGACTGGGTAGGACTTTTTAGTAGTTTACAGTCATTAAAGTGATATTTGTCTCTCCAGATTATCCACAAAAAGGGCATGATAACTGAATTGGTTGTCCGGACTCACTTCATGTCAATAATTAGAAAAAGATCATTCTAAGATATGGCTGACCTCATAATAAAAGACAACTGAAAATGACCATAAGAGGCCAATAAGTGCCTTATTTTCTCCATTGTCTCCAAGGAGGTCTGGGTGACTAACTCAGTTGTAGGCATACACTTTGCAATGTCTGGAGTTAAATGCAATGAATTTCAAGGCTTGTTTCTGCCCATAATCGGATAGTAACTTCAGATGGGTGCATTTAGGATATCCAAGACATCTCCATGGGGCTGGCAAACACCCATGGGAGATCTGCACTCTGTAGGGGTGGTTGGAGGCTGGTCAGGATACATTAAAGCACATAAAATACTCCACCAATGTGGAGGCAAATTAATCATTCTCTTGAGGTCTCATCTATGAAATGATCTGGAATCCCTAAACTGGGAAAGGTTTAAACATCTGAGAGAGAATGTATGTCTGTATCTCCAGCCTAACATAAACATGTATTGTTCACAAAGTCTGTTCACTAAGAGCCCTGCAAAACCTCTTTCACATATTCCATATTTACACTCATCTCTTATTTGCAGATTGAATTCATAAGTGTACTGTATTTACACATAAATTATACACTTACAGAGTTGCACTATTACAGAAGTTTCATGGACAGCAGCAGCCTTTAGAACAGACATGTTTCAAGTGGAGATCAATACCATGGTTAGTGATGCCAGGAGATGTGACACATATCTCACTTTTCTGGGCTTTCTAAGCAGAGCACAGCTGGGTGAGAGGTACACTTTATAAATTCAGTTCCTTTGGCATGTCTTCCTAAGCCAAACTAGCAACACATGTCATTATTGCTACCGTGCTTTTTGTTTTGGCCCATACTAATCCGACTCATCATTATGCCCTCAGCTGGGGAGCCTACTTTAGACACAGAGTCACCATCTGTATAGCCAATGGGAAATGCAAGATGGCACATGCAAGAAACACCTAGACTAATAAATAAAGGAGGTTAGGGACTATTCCCTGGTTTTGAGACTTACTGGACTGGCATAACTTGTGCAAACACAGACCAGCTATCTTCTCTCCCCAAACAGCGTGGCAACAACTAAATTGCTTGCTGGAATGGGCTATAGTAAACCGTACCTATAGACTGCCTGTGCTGGATAACAGTGCTGGTTGGCATGGGCTAAAATTGTACCAACATACATATTAACATTTAAGCAGTATGGATGGTTCTCACCTCTCTTACTTACCCGTGTAAATACAGCTATAGAGGATAAATATAGCTATAGAGGATAACAACCATTGGCTTTCAAGGTACCTATGTTTCAATTCTTGAGTTACAGCTTTGATGTATTTCTGAAGGATTTTTAGATTTGTTACATATGTTCCTCTAAACAGTTGAAGTTCATGTCATGTTAGGGAATTTTAGCAAGAAGACATAAAATACCAGCAGGGAAAAGGAAAGATAAACAAATGTCCTATCACCTTATGAACCAGCCTGAAGAATCATTCTTTAATAATCCTTTTATTTTTAAGTCAGGTAATTTCTATATTCATGGAGGAGCTATACATACACACATACAGCTACATCACAGTCTGATGGGTGAACAATTAGCTGAAGGGTCACGCTTGGAGAGTTCTAGTAAATGGGAAAACATCTGGTTGGTGGCCAGTAACTAGTAGTGTTCCCCAGGACTCTATCAGGAAGAAAGTTAACTCCATCCCAGCTAAAGCCAGGACAAGGGCCCGTTTTCTTCAATGGTTTTATCAATGACCGGGACACAGGAGTTAAATGCATGCTAAATTTGCTGCTGATACAAATTAGGAGGAGCCATTGATTCCCTCGAGGTTAGAGAGATCTTGATAAATTAGAGTGTTGGGCAATCACCAACCCTATCAAATTTAACAAAAACAAGTTTCAGATTCTGCACCTGGGACAGTGTAATCCTGGATGTACGTGTAGACTCAGGGACAAGCAGCTGGAGTGCAGTCCTGCAGAAAGAGGTCTAAGGGATTGATGGTAAATTCAATATGAGTCAGCAATGTGCTCTGGTGGCCAAAAGGGCTGACCATATCCTGGGATGCATTAAGCACAGTATAGCTAACTGGTCAAAAGAAGTCATTATCTTCAATATCTTTACTGATAGTTCAATATCTTTATTGATGATCTGGATGAGGGAATTGAGTGCTCCCTCAGTAAGTTTGCAGATGACAGAAGTCATTGTCCCAATATACCCAGCACTGGTGCGGTCTCAGTGTGCAGTACAGTGTGCAGTTGTGCGCTCCAAAATGTAAGAAAGTTATAAAAATATTAGAGTGTGTCCAAAGGAGAGCAACAAAGATGGTGAAAGGACCAGAGGGCATGACTTAGGAGGAGTGGCTGAGGGTACTATGCTTGTTTGATTTAGACAAGAGGAGACTGTCTGAGGGATGACCTCATTGTTGTCTACAGCTTTCTCATTCAGGGAAGTAGATAGGGAAGAGCTGATGTCTTCTCTTTGGTGTCCATTGACAGGACATGAGAGAACAGCTTAAAACTGCGTCCGGGAAGTTCATATTGGATACTAAGAAAAAGTTCTGCAATGTGAGGTTGGTCAAACACTGCAAGAAGCTCGCCAGGGAAGTAGCCATTGCCCCAAGCCTGCTGGTTAAGAAGGGTTTGGACAACACTTTCAGAACATATCATAGAATCATAGAATCATAGAACCTTTGGGTTGGAAGGGACCTTTAAAGGTCATCTAGTCCAACCCCCCCTGCAATGAGCAGGGACAGACATATGACTTAAATTTTAGGTTGCCCTGTGTAGAGTGAGGAGTGGGACTTTGTGGTCCTTGTGAGTCCCTTCCATCTCAGAATATTCTATGACTCTACGATTTTATGAATCTAATATATACGGTTCCACAGTATATTGGGTTTATGTAGCAAGGTGTTGGCCATTGGTGGGATGCTTCTGGAGAAGCTGCTAGAAGCTTTCCCTGTGTCCAACAGAGCCAATGCAGCTGGCCCCAAGATGGACCTGCTGCTGGCCAAGGTCGAGTCTATCAGCGATGGTGGTAGCACTTCTGGGGTAACAGAGTT
>NW_010514105.1:0-14063 GCF_000687285.1 Phaethon lepturus
GAAGGTCCTTTTCAACCTTAATGATTCTGTGTTTCTGTGAAATACTGTTGGACATGGAAGGAGGCCATCTAGTGTGGAAGTCTTGGTCTCGTATCCTTCCCAGTGACTAGTGCAGACAATTTTAAGTACTCCACAGACCTTATTTTCTGAGTCAGTCTATTTATCTCTGCAGTAGGAGACAGACAGTTACAAGTCAAATCAAGCACATGCTGTTACAGATGTGTGGTTACTTCAGGGCCACTTCTGGTGGGGCCAGAAGTCAGATATCATTCTTTAAACCCAACAGATACAGTGTGCTGTTTTGCCACATACAATGGAGAAAAATGTATGTTTTCAATATTACTCATTAGTCGATAGGCAATCATTATGCTTTTTTGAAGTTGTCCTATCCCCTTGACTCTACCTTGTTTATACTGCAAGGAGGGCTGAAAGGCGCGAGACTCTGGCTTTTGAAACCTACTGAGTGAAATGCCCTTTTAGGAATCTCTTCCAAGAAATGCACCAGAAATTTCAGGGAACACGGCATCAGATAGCCTGTGCAGCCAACTGATCTATGTGTTAAGCTGAGGTGTCTTTTTTTAATTTATAATCTTTATAGAAGACACTTTATTGCACTCTGTACAGTCATCTATATTCACCCTGTACAGTCATCAAGAACAGTTGAGAGTTAAAATAAAAATAACTCAACTTACAGAGTTTGTTGCGCTGTTGTTTGTAGAGCTGTATTTGGAAGAGCTTAGTGACCGGATAATAGAGGTTGATACAGAGTGTCAAACAGATGCATTTTTGGACAGACCACCTACTCCACTCTTCATACCAGCCAAAACAGGAAGAGATGTGGCCACGCAAATAGAAGAAGGAGAGGTATGAAAGCAAAGTGAGGTCCACAAGTGCTGTCAAAAGATCTGCCATACAAAACACACTTCTGATGCAAAATTGAGGCAGAAACAGAAAGGAACTTATCCTCACAGGACATGCAAAAAAAAAAAAAAAAGTCCCCAATGTTTGCTTTGAAGTTAAGTGCAAAATTACAAGAAGGTGCTTCTCCATGTGCACTGGTTCTGCTGCTTTCAGCTAAGAACCGAGAAATGCTACTACAATGCTGAGAAAAGCTCTGCCCTGTGGAAATAGTGTCCAGCCAGAGAAGGGGTTGGGAACCCAGAGGTGAGCAAAAATAGGGTCCAGGTGAGTGCTCTGCTTCTCCTTGGCAGTGCCCCCACTGCGGCTGTGGTCAGGTGTGTGGTGTCTCACTCCAGCCTGCCCCTCTTAGCCCCAGCTGCATTCATGCTTCTGCCTTAGCTGACACTGGCCCCCCACCTGCACTTCTCAGCCCTGCCTTCAGCATAAGGGCTTTGTTCATCCTCCTTTCTCCTTGCCAAGGTGTTGAGAATGACTGTGAACAAGGGTCATTTATCTCTGTTTCCCTTGCTCCCATCCTCAGTTGTTTGACTTTGACGTTGAAGTCAAGCCAATCCTGGAGGTGTTGATTGGGAAGACGGTTGAGCAAGCTTTGCTGGAAGTCATGGAGGAAGAAGAGCTGGCCCAGCTGTGGGCACGTCAGCGTGCCTATGCAGAGCTGCGTAATGCAGAGCTTGCTGAAGTACAGCGCCTGGAAGAGCAGGACAGGCGATACAGAGAGGAGAAGGTAGGACTTCCTAAAAGCAAAACAGGCCTGCCTGACTGCTCGTCAGAAGAGAGAAAACCATTGCCAGTACTGAAAGACAAGCTGTGAAATAAGCTGGATGTGCTCAAAAGCATACTGTCAAGTTTGATATTCCTCAAAGTATTTTGGTGCCATACAGCTGCAGTCTGCCATTTGCTCTCATGCACCAGCACCATGCTGTTGTGTTTATTGGAAGCAGTCATGCTCCAGTGACCTGGTGTACTCGAACACCTGATCAAGAGGCCAAACTCAACAGCATTTTCCTCTTGTACCCTGTGCAGCTGTTACACAAGCCTCTTCATTAGAATTACTGCTAAATGAATAGTCCCAGTGCTTGAAAGTAACTACTGCATGTGCACACATACGTCTGAAGATCTCCAAGTATTAAGATATATTCATACTATGTAGTAAATAGGAATAAACAGAAAGGGCAAGTCTTAATTACTCACTATTCATAAGTCTTATATATTTGGGTTTTTTAATGTTTTGCTGGATGCATTTGAGTTTTAATCTTTTCTTCTACCAATTAGCGTATAAAATTGCAAAAACGAAAAGTTCATGAAATCCTGACCCAACTTCATCTCTTTCCAAGTCCAACAGTCAGATTCATCTGCAAAAATAAAGCAGAGAGTCATGAGATAAAGGCATACTAAGGTAACAGGGGAGGGTTTCATTTGGCCAGCTACAAGGCCTTTATCTTACAGATTTGCCAAAATCAGAAAAGATATACCAAAGGAACACATTTCTCTCTAGTCCTTGTGGATTTTAGTACTCTATAGATTGAATACAAGGTTGTTTTCAGTCTTTCATGTGAGGAGTTTTTTTGAAAGTTAGAGGCTGCAAATACCAAGTAGAGACCGTAAGTATCAGTACTCTTGATTATCTTTGCTATTTATAACTCTCACACTGTGATCGTTCTTCACAGTCTAGATCAAAGAAGTAACAGCTAAAGGCCTGAAGGTTTTACATGCAATATTGCCTTGACAGGAACGTCGCAAACTCCAGCACATGCAAATGCTGCAGAAACAGAAAGAGACCACAGAGAAAATTGCAGCTCGGGCATTTGCTCAGCATTACTTGGCTGATCTCATTCCCTCAGTCTTCAACAATCTTCGTGAGAGTGGGTTTTTTTATGACCCTATAGAAAGAGGTTTGTATTTTATTTTATTAACATGTGAACTGAGTAACATAAAGGTCAAACCAACCATAAAACATACCTTATTTTCCTATTATTTAGAATAATGTGATAAGACTTTATTAATTTACATTTGAGGCTGAACAGATCATGTTCAAACTCAAATTTTTAAAACAAACATTATCAGTCATCTGTAGTTAAGAACACGCAAGAGCTGACTGTTACAATGAGAAGAGCTGCTTTTGAAATGGAGAGAAAGGAATGGGTGGTTAGGATTGGTAGAGCACAGAGAGAGATCCAAATTGAAGTAAATGTATTTTGATAGGAGAGGCAAAGAAATCTGTATGTCATTGTGAATCTTAGTTAAAGATTATCTTTGTTAAAGAGCAAGGGAGATATCAGTCAGTTAGAATTAGGCCCTGAATATAATTTTGGAATTGTACATCAGTAACTTCCAAGCTTTTAGAATCAGCAGCATTTCTTATGGGCTACCTCGCTGCACCCCATTTCCCCAGGCCCAGCACAGGTGGCTGGACAACATCTTTGGAATGGATATACTCTCTTCAGAATGAGTCATGGACCAAATGCATAAACTGAGTGCATTTTGCAAACAGGGTAGGTAGGCTTTGGGACCACTGTGTACAAAGAGCATGATTTGAGAAATACATGGATGAGCAATAGCTCTGTAGTCAGAGAGAACAAATGCTTTCAGCAGATCAGAAGCCAGACGTCTTTGGAAAGCAAGGCAGGAAATGTTATTCTCCTGACTTGTTCAGGATAGTTATTTTCATCTTGCTAGAACATTACTGTGTATCTCATCTGTGCTAGCCCTTCAAGGGTGCCAGACACCTTTGAATGAAAATCACTGCAATGAGAGGACTCTGACATGAGTCCATAACAATGAGGAACCTCTCTAAGAGAGGCAGGAGATAAGAAACCCAACAACACCTGAGAGGTTTCATCTGGATCTTGCAAAGCGAGCGTCTTTTGGCAAGGATGTTCATCTCTTAATGATCATAGCAAATGAAAAACAGCCCCAAGATCATGTCATTCACCCTTAATAAAAAGACATTTTTTCTTTCTTCCTTCTTTCCTGCCAAATTCTTACAGATATCGAGACAGAATTCCTTCCGTGGCTGATGACACAAGTGGAAGAAGCACTAGAGAGGAAGATTCTGGGGAGGACAATGCTTGACTGTAAGTTACAAAATCCTGGAATGTAACAAACATAACGTTTAGAGGGTCATTGTGGATTAAGGTAGCAGGTGTAATTTTAGCAGAACTCCAAGTACCCATGGTGCTTTGTGGGTTTTTTACGATTTAAAAATGTTTTTAATGTTGGAATATTACATACACCTAGGTAATTCATTTTCAGCTGAAATAATAGAAGTGTCAGTCATGCTGCACTGTTCTTTCTCTGCTGGCTTTATACTCTTTGAGATGTATTGATGCTGGGAGGTACAATACATTTGGCAGGAGCAGGATGGTTAAAGAACACCAATTCTTTTCTCTGCTATAAAACTTGCATTTCTCATGTGTAACACAGCCACGATTGCTGTGCTCTTCTCTGTAGTGTGCCTGACTGTGCCAGTGGGAACAGAAAAGCCCATCCTGTCTTCCAACCATGTGTATACCATGAAAGTCTCTTAACTTGTTTGTGTAAGCTCCCTGAGCTATGGAGTAATACCTACATGAAAGGGGGAGGACCAGCACTTTTCATCAAAACAAGGGCTTACCTCCTCAGCAGTCAGTAATCACATCCTTGCTTTTGAAATAGATTAAAATATCAGTCTTTTGGGGAGCTAGTTCAAGCTAAGTATTCAGGTTCTTTTATTAGTCAGCCTTCAGAATCTGCAGTTGAAACACCTGAACAATCTAAACTCTGTCTTGTGTAGAAACATAAAATTATGATGAATGCGTGTGGCAACATGGTGGTCCTAGATCAAACCACTTTTTATACTTGCATTACATCTTTCATTCCTATGGTTTTCCTCCTGCTGTGATTTTGCACTTGAATTACAATTGTTTGTTTCCTTTGGGTTTATTTTCAGTTTATCAAGGACCCCGAATTTCCTTTGTGAAGGTATAATTTGGATAATTACAGCTGGTCTGTTAGGCATTTTATCCTATGACATATGTGCCAGTATGTACACTCAAGAATCACTTCTTCATGTAGCTCTTCAGGGTGGAGGGAATTTTCTCTCCTGTTAAGTAAGAAGTGTTTTATGTGACTACTGAATAAACATCCCAAGGAGAATGCTACTGCAGGATATACTGTTGACAAGACTGTCTTATCATATTCCTGTCAAATCTTTCTGTTGAATTTTTACAAGATATCACAGTCTTGCACCAATTCTAAGATACACAGAGCAGCTGGAGCAGGCTAATATCAGCAGCCCCTGTTTTGCTATTTACCCTCTGTATTTCCTGATTTATACCCAATCACCTACTGTTGAGTAAACATAATCTCTGCAAAAGGAACTGCAGATTGCATTCTCCAGGTTTTTGTAGAGGCAGACACAGCCTTGGCTGAGATACTTTGTGGCTTCTTTCCACCCTCCCTGCTTATGCAGAAGCATAGGAAAAAACTCTAAGGATCCATTTTTAACCTATTTGAATGAAGGGGCTACTTAAAGAATTTTATTTGCACCATCCAGTAAAAGAGCTATGAGCTACAAGGGAAGCACTCACCGTGTAAGGTGGTTATGTTTGTCCCCTCAGAGAAGACCTTCTTTTACTTGCATGAATGTCAACCCATGAATTAACAATGAAGCTCTTTTTAGTACCTGTATGTTGTCCCATTTTCTGTGTTAAATCTCTCTTCTTTCATTGTTGTATATCAAAGTGATTGTTGATTTTTTTTTTGTTGTTGTTGTGTTTATTGACTTGGAAGGGGTATAGTGTTTAGAAAAATTTCTGAATTTTCTAAACAGCAAAAATAATAAAGAGTAGGTGCTTTACAGCTGCTTTAAGAAAGAGAAAATCTTTTGATGACTCCCATAGCTTCAGTATTTTCCACTGCCAAAACCATCATTCTGTGTGCAACCTGACTAGTCCTGGTTCCTGGTGGGGTGACCCGCTCCAAAAGTCAGGAACAACTGTGAGGAAATCAACAAAACAATCCAGGTGAACCCTTTCAAATCGCTGACTTCAGTGTAAACAGCTTGTCAGGCTAGAACTAGGCTACAGCAGCAGGGATGTTTTTTCTCATTCAAGTATTCTTTCATTTTTACTGTTATTTCAGGGTGTTTTCCCTATTTAAGAAGTTATAGGTCAGTAATATATAATAAAAATCTAAAATTACAGGGTTTTTTCCTCCATGTTTGTTAATGGTGGCTTTCTCTGTTTCAGCCTTGATTTGTACAGTGGTTGAAAAACGCTTAGATGCATTTAGCCATAAACCTCTGTCTGATCAGATAGAGGCACCTGCTGAAGAGCCCAGGCCAACAGATGCAGCACCCCAGGTGGCCGGTGAGACAGATGCTGCTGACCAACCAGTCACAGAGGAAGAAGAGACCGACCAACCTGTTGCTGAGGAACAGCCTTCACGTCACATCTCTTTTCAGTTAGAAGAATCAGATCAAGCAGGAACAGAGGATCTGGAAACCGAGTAACAAGCAGGCAAGTCATCAAGTAAATGGAGAAAGAAGAAACTAATTCCTATCTATTTACAAATCTTGTGCCCAAGCCGTACTGAAGGATGAACCCAAGCAACAGTAAAGCATTAAAGCATGTTTTCCATATGATGACATTGCTGATTTCAGGCTGTAAGAATGAAGAGAGAGGTTAATAGTGCCATGAATGGCAGTGAAATTCTAACCCCTTCTACACAATCCAATCCATCAAAAACCTGGGATGTTTACAGTTGAAAAGTAATGCTGTCCCACACTTCATGCTAGAAGGTCATGAGAAGGACACTGAGAGCATGCTAATAACCTTTGCAAGTGCTTTGATTCTCAGAACAGGATTTCCTTACTTTCCCTATTTTGAAAGGTAGCTGCTATGGCACTTAGATAAATTTATTTTCACTCACGTTAGTCTCTTCTTTCCTAACAAACTTGGATGGACATCTCAGCAGGTGTGGTGGGTTGACTCATGCTGGATGCCAGGTGCCCACCAAAGCTGCTCTGTCACTCCCCTCCTCAACTGGACAGGGCAGAGAAAATCTAACAAAAGGCTTGTGGGTCAAGATAAGGACAGGGAGAGATCATTCAGTAATTACAGTTACAGGGAAAACAGACTCGACTTGGGGGAAATTAATTTAATTTATTACCAATCAAATCAGAGTAGGATAATGAGAACTAAAACCAAATCTTCAAACACCTTCCCCCCACCCTCCCCTTCTTCCCAGGCTCAATTTCACTCCCGATTTTCTCTACATCCTCCCTCTGAGCTGTGCAAGGGGACAGGGAATGGGGGTTGCGCTCAGTTCATCAGACGTTTCTGCTGCTCCTTGCTCCTCAGTGGAGGACTCATCACACACTTCCCCTGCTCCAGCATGGGGTCCCTCCCACAGGAGACAGTCCTCCACAAACTTCTCCAACATGGGTTCTTCCCACAGGCTACAGTTCTTCACAAACTTCTCCAGCCTGGGTCCCTTCCGCAGGGTGCAGTCCTTCAGGAACAGACTGCTCCAGCATGGGTCACAAGTCTGCCAGCAAACCTCCTCCTGCATGGGCTTCCCCTGAGGTCACAGCCTCCTTCAGGCATCCACCTGCTCTGGCATGGGGTCCTCCATGAGCTGCAGGTGGCTATCTATCTGCTCCAGTGTGGAGCTCCATGGGCTGCAGGGAGACAGCCTGCCTCACTAGGGTCTTCACCCTGGGCTGCAGAGGAATCTCTGCTCCAACACCTGGAACACCTCCTTCCCCTCCTTCTTCATTGACCTTGGTGTCTGCAGAGGTGTTCCTCTCACATATTCTCACTCCTCTCTCTGGCTGCAAATGCCACATCCCATTTTTTTTTTCCCCTCTTAACTCTGTGATCCTAGAGCTGCTACCACCGTTGCTCATGGGTTTGGCCTTGGCCAGAAGTGGGTCCGTCTTGGAGCCAGCTGGCATTGGCTCTATCAGACACAGGGGAAGCTTCTAGCAGCTTCTCACAGAAGCCCGCCTCTACAGCCCCCCTGCTACCAAAACCTTGCCACGCAAAGCCAATACAGCAGGTAATAGAGTGAAGGCTGCTGTTCCTGAAGCTCTTCAAGTTCAAGGAGTTATCTGCCACTGGGAATTTCTGCCAGTGCAAAATCCTCCTCAGCCTCCTGACTCCCGGAGCACTAGTGAGTGGCTGGAGCCACGCACTAAGTCCAGGCTCGGTTTTCTTTGTAATCCTCCTTTCCTGCTGGTTCACTGGAAATGGTACCAGACATGACTGACAAAATGTGCCTGCACAGCCACACGTATCTATCTGTTCATAGGCCAACTCCACAAGTGGGGCATTCCCCCTCATAGAAGTACATCTGTGGCTTTATTGCAGCAACACCGTTTCCTTGCTAGCTGCACCTGTGAAAAGCTCTATCAGACACAGGGGAAGCTTCTAGCAGCTTCTCACAGAAGCCCGCCTCTACAGCCCCCCTGCTACCAAAACCTTGCCACGCAAAGCCAATACAGCAGGTAATAGAGTGAAGGCTGCTGTTCCTGAAGCTCTTCAAGTTCAAGGAGTTATCTGCCACTGGGAATTTCTGCCAGTGCAAAATCCTCCTCAGCCTCCTGACTCCCGGAGCACTAGTGAGTGGCTGGAGCCACGCACTAAGTCCAGGCTCGGTTTTCTTTGTAATCCTCCTTTCCTGCTGGTTCACTGGAAATGGTACCAGACATGACTGACAAAATGTGCCTGCACAGCCACACGTATCTATCTGTTCATAGGCCAACTCCACAAGTGGGGCATTCCCCCTCATAGAAGTACATCTGTGGCTTTATTGCAGCAACACCGTTTCCTTGCTAGCTGCACCTGTGAAAAAAGTCCTGCCTTGTCCAGACTGCTTTGTGCTACCTCCTCTCTGCAGTTCAGAGGAGATGTGTGCTACTCCAGCAGGCCGGATCCCAGTCTGAGAGTGGGATGTCAGAAATAACACCTGAAGAGACAAGTACCTGCTCCACGACTTGTACCCTCAAGAGGGACATCCAGACTTCTTCACTGGACCACTTGTACGTGTGGCTTCACAGTCAGACCCTGCCTTCCCTCCATCCTGGGCTAGGGCAGCCAGTGATAATCAGGGCAGCTGTTGTTCACATGGAAAAGCTCCTTTGGAAGGTGTCAGGTATTTACCTCACTCTGTAGGTAGTTGAAAATCAGAAGTAATAAGATGTAACCACCAACAAATCCACTCAGTGGTTTGATGTAATATAAATGTGTTAAAACTGACTGTCTGGAGTCACGTAGCCCAGACTACAGCCAGACACACCCATGGATGCTTTTCAAAGCTGGAATATTCCTTTGTAAGCTCCTCCTCTGCTAAGTTGACAGTATTTCAACAAAGTGTGCTTGCTTTTTCATTTATGATTGATTCATCAAAGCATCCAGCAAAATGCATTACGTGTGTGAAATGAAGGTAGTCAGTACTCCCTACATCTGTCTGTAAGTTTCTAAGAAGAATTTATTTTTATGCACATGAGTGGAAATGAAGGCTTGAAATGAAACTCTGGTTTAGGCATTGAAGTCAGCGGGAGGTTTACCTCAATTTCAGTAGAACAAAGATTTTGCATTGTTTTTTTTTCCCGTGGTGATAGAGACTCCTGTCACAACTTCAGGTGAATCATGTAAATGATTAGATAAATAGATAAATATAATAATCAGGCTAATTTTATCTAGAGAAATAAAATGGCTTTGTGACATGATTTATGAGAATTGTAATTTTTGGAACGCTATATGTCAGTTTTAAGGATTCCTCATTATTGAATGATTGCTTTGTCACATATTTACAGGAGACTTATCATAATCTAGAGGACTGCCATGGATCATTCCTGAAAAGATTCAAACAAACGCTGACTTGAATATTTGGTTTTGGAATCTTAGAATAGGAAGATGATCACCTGGAATATTTTCATTTTTGTCACTGCTGGTTTGTGATTGATTGCTAGAAAATGTACTTGAAGTATTAAATTATTCTACTTAAATAGGTTGTGGCATTATTATGTATTTGTAAATTATTATTAAAAAATAATGAATTGTATGCCCTGCATTTTTACTTCATTAGAATGTATAGATACAACTCAAGTGTTGTGTACTGTGGTAGTTTGCTGCAACAGGCTATGTTGTTATGGGGCCATACCGCCATGAAGTGTTATGCTGCACTGGCATTTTTCCATCAATAGTCCTGTTGGGCCTCTGGGCAACCTGATCTAGTTGAAGATGTCCCTGCTCATTGCAAGGGAGGTGGACTAGATGGCCTTTAAAGGTCCCTTCCAACCCAAATTATTCTATTGTACTTGAATTCTATCAGACACAGGGGAAGCTTCTAGCAGCTTCTCACAGAAGCCCCCCCTTCAGCCCCCCTGCTACCAAAACCTTGCCACACAAACCCAATACAACAGGTAATAGAGCAAAGGCTGCTGTTCCTGAAGCTTTTCAAGTTCAAGGAGTTATCTGCCACTGGGAATTTCTGCTAGTGCAAAATCCTCCTCAGCCTCCTGACTCCTGGAGCACTGGAGTCAGTGCCCAGACATGGGCAGGGTGGCAGAGGACGGGACCCCTTGCATCCTGTTGGTCACTGAAGAAGCAGAAACCGATGAGCAACAGTAAGGGGGGGAAGAAGGATGCAGGGCAATGGCGTAGCTGTCACCTGTCTGGGGTGACACCAGCAGACATGCAGGCTGTGCAGCACAGGCCTTGCTGCTGGCAGGGTGGATTGAGGGCTGGCATACAGGTGGCTGGGAAAGCCACGCTAGCCAAGCCCTAGGGTGAGCACCACATCCCTCACACCAGCTCCCCACAGGGACACCTCTTGATGCCCTTCCCCTCCAACTCTCCTTTCTCTGGCCTGAGACCCCAGCAGCAGCTCTCCCTGGTAGGTGGGTAAGGCTGCAGAGTGGCCAGCTCTGCACCCAGGGTGGCCTGTGGGAGGCCCAGTGGCCTGAAGCTCCCTGCCCCTGCTCAGAACCACAGAGGCATCCCTTGAGTGTGCATGTGGGTGCAAGGGGAGTGGAGGGGTGGCAGAAGGAGCTGACACTGCAGGCACTAGAGGGCAGGACAGGCCACAGCAGTCCCACCACAGAGACCCATAGAAAGACACTGATGTCACTTATTGCACATCACACACCCTGCACTAGTGACACTCGACTGCATTTCCCTCCTCTGCTAAACCCCAAAGGCATCAACCTCTTGCACAATCTACTCATAACAGGAGGACCCAACCCTTAGGATCACCCAACACAGTCCACACTAAGATCACAGGCTCACAGAACAGTTTGGGTTGGAAGGGACCTTTAATGATCATCTAGTTCCAACTGACTTGCCACGTGCAAGGACATTTTTCACTAGATCGTGTTGCTCAAAGCTCCATCCAACCTGGCCTCGAACACTTCCAGGGATGGGGCATCCACAACTTCTCTGCTGGCCTGGGTTTCAGGGCTTTCTAACTGCCGCTGCTGAGTGTTTCCACGCCATGTCTCAGCCCTGAGCTGAACTGTTTTAAAAAGTCCAGCAGAGCTGTTTCAGCCTGTCCTTTGAATGAGATTGGAGGAAAAATACATTTCCCTGTCTATATTCAACCATCTTTTCAGATGATAAACAACTTGATAAGCAACTTCTTAACACTTCTGTGTACTGGACTCAGGATGCAGGCTTCCGGGCACGTTCTCCCAGAACCATCAGAAACGGGACAAGAAGTTCATTTTGACATTGAACTGTGCACAAAGGACCACTTGTAGCACAGAGGAGTTGAGCTGGTACCTCTTCTTGTCATGCCCAGGATGGGAACTTGTCAGTAAAAGCCTCAGACAATAGTGTGTGTGCACATGATACAAAGATCATCAGTATGTGCAAAGATGTTCCCATGTTTATGTGTTTTATCAAAAGCAGCTGGTTTACAATATGACTGTATCCACGTGGTTTCCATCTATTGATTTCTCTGCAAAGAGCCCAAGCATTGTTCCAACAACCGGCTCAGCAGTTTAGCTCCATGTTTACTTCAACACCCACTTGAGAAGTGAGAAAGACATTGAGACTTACTGCTTGGCCCTGATACAGTTTGGGAATGCTTTTGATACTGATGGACCAAACCGAACTCCCCATCTCTCCGTTGCACATTGACAGACTGGGAGTGTTTTGTTGAGACTAAAAGTCATGGCTAGTTTGCTGCTAGCAGAAATCATGGATTTCAAAGAACTTGGGAGAGGACAGATAAAAAGCATACACCTGTGAAAGTGTTTGTTCGCTTGCTTATATGCGTGTGTTAAACATGAACCTCACCTTACCCATCTTTAATGGCTACGCCCCTGGGAGCCCACAGAAGCTGTATTACTTTAACAGCCGCAGTATACAGCAACAGCCCTGTGGTGTCCACAAAGCCATGAAGATTCCTGCCCTCCTGCAGGAGACACCTTTAGACCAGCAGGACAGTATCTATCACAGTGAAACAGTGAAACCCTTTCAGCGTGGTTTCTCACTGCCAGGGTTGCTTTACTGGTACAAACCAGAAGCTAGACATGGCCTAGTGTACATTTCGGTGGTCTAGCTGTGATTCTGCTTTATTGCAGTCTTACGGTAGTTATAAACTGCCTTACGTCGCCTCACTCTTCCTCCTCAGCCCTACCACGAACGTTTGGCCCTCTCAAGTTGCCCAGGCCTTGGTTATTAACATATGATAATATTAGCATGCACATATTGTCACTGGCAGTTTCAGGTAATAAACTGGACAGTGAACTGTGGCAGCTGTGGTAGCAGCGTATCTCATGCTGCTGACTGCCACGGGGTTCGCGATTTCTGGCAAAAAGTCTGGGTGGCAGGCTGATGCAATAATGCTTGAAATAATGCCCCAGAAAGATTGCTTTTATCTATCAGAGTCCTAGCTGGGTCTTGCACCCACTGCTGAGACAACATATATTGTTAAAAATGACCTAACAGTGTAATTTGGCTCAGTAGGAATTATGATTCCATCATGCTTTGGCAATTGAAATTATATCTGCTTTAAACATAGCTTTTTTAAGCTGATCATGTCGGAAAGTACTCATATGTATGCTGGATTATGGAGTACGTCTAAAAGATTTTTTTAATGTGCAAATACTAGCAGGCCAACCATTGCCATTTTAATTAATGGTAATGAATCAAATACATTTGTTTCAAACAGAGTTGACATAATACTCAAGTTATCGACAGTTCCCCAAAATACAACACACTGAATCACAGGATCACCGAAAGGTCTAGCTAGGCTGGAGGGGATCTCTGGAGCCGTCATCCGGTCCAACCTTCTCTAAAAGCAAGGCCTGAGATTAGGCTGGACTTTGACTGGCTGGGGTGTAGCACTGCTGAAATGGATTTGGGAGAGTCCTGGTGGCCTGCAAGCTGAGCAGCTGGGCTGCAGTGCCCCTTGCAGCCATGAAGGCAAACCATGTCCTAAGTTGTGTCAGCAAGAGCATAACTAACAGATGGAGGGAGGCCATTATTCCCCTCTATTTGGCACTCACTGGTCCACACCTGTGGGACTGAGCCCAGCTGTGGTCTTCCTCAGTTTAAGTGAGCCACTGAAAAATTGGAGAGTCCCACGGAGGGCCACAGAGATGGATAAATGTGGAGAACTTGCCATAGGAAGTGAGACTGAAGGACCTGGGTGTGTTCAGCCTGGAGAAGAGAAGGCTCAGCTGGATCTGATTGTGGTTTTCCAACACTGAAATGGTGGTTATGGAGAAGATGCAAGCATCTCCACAAGGATGACAGGACAAGAAGAAACAGCCAGCAGTCGCTTCAGGGGAGATGCCAGCCGGTGGTGCGCACACACTCCCTTCCTGCGACCCTCAGCTCTGCCGGGCTGCAAGTCTGCAACGACACCCCAAGGTAACGAAGCAAGATTGGAATCTGTCAGCAAACCCTTAACGTTGCAGCGTGCCCTCCTTGGAAGTCACTAACCACCACCAGTGCAGGTGAGGGGGTTTGCGTGGATCCTCACAAGTGCGGACAACGCCGTACGGCCACAGCAGTGGCAATGTCGGTGGTCGGCAAGCCGCCGGCCGGGATGCTCACACTTCGTTTTTAACAAG
Source organism: Phaethon lepturus (assembly GCF_000687285.1). Classification (NCBI taxonomy): domain Eukaryota; kingdom Metazoa; phylum Chordata; class Aves; order Phaethontiformes; family Phaethontidae; genus Phaethon; species Phaethon lepturus. Next base: position 13,991 of record NW_010514105.1, read on the forward strand.
TTTCCCGGCAGCGTCGTTGAGGAGCGAGCGCTCGGACACCAGCGGCGGAGCTGTACCCTACCCTGCCCAGCCC
>NW_010514106.1:0-11092 GCF_000687285.1 Phaethon lepturus
CGGAGGCCCATGAGGGCATAGTCCCCATCTACAAGAAATACAGGCAAGGAACATGAGTATTTATTGGTAGTCACGCAGACAAGCGTTTTAAAACAAATTTGCATAAGGCGATTCAATAGGAAGCGTTGGCACCGCTGGCAAAACCCAGGTGTGGAGTGACCCAGTGCAGACAAAAGCCCTCGGTGCAGCACGCAGAACCCGGAGATGGTGACTGGCACGCTCTGTCACGGATAACGCACCGTGTGTGCCCCCTTACTCGCCAGCTTCCCACCCTTCCCTCTGGGCTGAAGCCCAACAGGGACCAGGTGAGGGCTGTGCGGTGGTCAGAGCCCAGCTGCTCTTCTCGACGCCTGCCTGGCGCACAGTTGTCTTGCGAAGACAGCTTGGACGCTCCTGGGAGAACTGCACTGCCATTCCCAAACTGCTTGAGGCAGCCTGGGGAGGTGTGCTGGGGTGACTTCTGGGTGCTTGTGAGAAACCCTGACAAGCCTCGGCCCAGGAAGACTAATCCCATTACTTTAAAATACTTTTAATGCTCACATACAGCACTGGTGAGGCCGCACCTTGAATCCTGTGTTCAGTTCTGGGCCTCTCACTACAAGAAGTACATGGAGGTGCTGGAGCATGTCCAGAGAAGGGTAACAAAGCTGGTGAGGGGTCTGGAGCACAAGTCTTACGGGGAGCGGCTGAGGGAACTGACGTCGTTCAGTTTGGAGAAGAGGAGGCTGAGGGGAGACCTTACCGCTCTCTACAACTACCTGAAACGGGGTTGTGGTGAGGTGGATGTTGGTCTCTTCTGCCAAGTAACTAGCAATAGAACAAGAGGAAATGGCCTCAAGTTGTGCCAGGGCAGGTTTAGACTGGATATTAGGAAAAATTTCTTCACTGAGAGAGTGGTCAAACATTGGAACAGGCTGCCCACAGAGATGGTGGAGTCACCATCTCTGGAGGTGTTCAAAAACCGTGTAGATATGACACTTTGGAACATGGTTTAGTGGGCTTGGTGGTGTCGGGCTGATGGCTGGACTTGACCTTAAAGGTCTGTTCCAACCTTAATGATTTTATGATTCTATCAACAGAAATTGAATCATGGCTATGCCAGAAAGAAAACAAGTACCCATTTTTAATTTCCTCTGACAGCATCCTTAAATATGCTAAATAATCCTTTAAACCTGCATTTACAAAGTCCAAGCATGAGCAGCATGTGCGCATTTCATCACCACATCTCTTTGGGTGCCTGATTCTGGGCTTATCTGTTTTGAGGAGCTTAATAGTAAACATACATCCTGTTGATGTACGTAATTATGCCACTACTCTTTAGTGAGGTACAGTACTTCTCCCTCAAATATAAAGATAGCAAGTGTATGAAAAAAGTTGTGTTTTTCCTTTAGCAACACAAAATGTGTCTTTCACACACAATTCATGCAACCTGGGCACACATCCTCAACTAAAACACACCCACTTAAGAGTGGAGGGGCTTAAATGCACTATCAGCCTGAAGCTGACGTCAGTAATATGCATGCTCGGAGGGGGAAGCTTGTGGATGAATGCAACTAGTACCTTCTTTGTCATTCACAGTCTACCATGCAGGCATATAGAGCTTTACCTTCTTGTACTTCTTAGGATGCTTCCAACCATCCCTCTTTAGCCACCTGTCAGCTGAATGAATCTCAGCATGAAATACCAAGCATGGGCTAGAACAACAGCCTTTTTCTGAGATGCTTTTCATCTTCAATACATTACGAAAAGAAGACAAAAGTCAGTATTAAAATCTAAGTAGTTCAAGTGAATAACAAGAAATATTATTGATAACTTTTATCAGTATAGGAAAAAAGGAAATATTTTCTTTGCTAGCAGCCTCCCATTCTAAGTTTCAGGCCTGAAGAAGTTAGTAGTGAAGAAAATTTGTGATGTGGCTTCTGCAGTTCTTATAAAAATGTGATGAGGTTTATGAAAGAAATCATTGTGTATTAAATACATTTATTTAAATTTTTTAATGGATGAGAAACCAGTTTTAAATATAGCTATGAAACAAATCTCACAAGAACAATTAAATTAGGGGATATGGATCTGTGTTAATCTAGTAGTTACAGAGCTAATGGAAATTGAATTGCCTGTTTAAGACAGACAGTTAATTGTGCTGCATCTCCAACACAGAATTTCATCCTTCTCCTTTTTTCAGCACTGATAACTACTCATAGCACAAGACATTTTCCAACTTTGGAAACAGAAACATCAAAAGCATGTGAAATTCCTGTGAAATTCCTGTGAAATATATCAATAGCACTTTTTTTTTTTAAATTAAAAAAAGCAGCACAAATAAACAGGGCTATCAACTCAGTGCCCCTCCATATCGTTAAAGGGACTGAGTATACAGGTGGTTCAGAAGTCTTTTAAACAATTTATTAGTATTTATTATTACATTTTATTACAATGAATTTAGTTGTAAACTGTTATTTTAGTTTACTACGATTACTTTTGATACTGTTCTTTTTCTCAACACTTTTTATTAATGCAGTGTGTCCTTTCAGCATTTTTCTTTGTATGTGGAAAGTTTTTCCCTTAAGAACATACTCCCATAAGGCAAGCAGGATCTTGGATATCAAGAATTGTTATGAAGGACTTACTTTTCTTCAATTTTAATTTTCAGTCCATTTCCTAAATTTTACAACTTAATCCAGCAGATATGTATGCTTCCTCAACTGTGTTTTTTCTGTGACACATATTATTCTGTAAGTTATGACTGTGCTCTTTGACTACTATTTAAATAAACAAAGGATTTATTTGTTACTGTTTTAATGCTTGTAATATATAACCCAAGTTTGGGGAGTTTATTTTAGGGCTATGAGATTAGTAACTATATAGAATTTGTTGCTGCATAAGGAAGCAGCAGCTTCAAAGTGGGAAGGTTGGTGGATCTGCAGAATGAGTTTTCATTCAGATGCGAGTTTAGAAATTTCACAGTTGAAGACTTCACTGCTAAACTACAAAATATCACAAACAGAAGAGGGCGAGTATGCATAAATCCGATTTTTATTTTTTTTTTTTTTTACAATAACTTCTATCTTTGAGATTATGCCACAGTCCCTTAGAGGCTTACACACTTCATTCCCCATCAGCAAAACTGAAAGTAACTCTGAATAGAGGGCTAAATAAGGCATACCCAAGGCATGTCAGCCTTTCTTTTTTGGGGGGAATATGAATAAAAAACTACAAGAATTAAGTTACTTTTAAGGGAAAAATTGGCTTAATTTCATATAATGAAATATTCTATAGAAGGAAAAGTTGGAATTATTTTCTGTTTGCTGCTGGCTAATATTTTGCTTGAGAACATGTTGAGGAAAGAATACAAAAGAAATTTTTTGCAGATGTTGCACATCTAAAAGTTTACAGATAGCTGGCTACAGATGGATGAAAACCAAAACAGGAGTTAGGATCCCAGTTCCCTAAGACCACTTTGGCAGTTCTAGCTTTCAACTTTAATAAAAATAGATGAGTAAGAAAGAAAATTAAACATTTATAAAACCAGATAATTCTAGTAAGTTGTCATTAATTCTACACTTAAGTCAGGATTACTGAAAATTACAACCTAAGGAGAAATACAGAAACTTAAGTCTGATTTTTTTTTTTTAATTTATTTCAAAGTCATAAATAACAGTGGTTTCAATTTTGCCATGTAACTAATTCTTTTCTGAACAAGATAAGACGGTGTATTACCAGCTCTGGAAGGACTTCAAGTAAAGCTCAAGTTCATACCACTAATTAAACTCCTGGCTGGTACAAGGATCCCCTTCACATTCTATGAAAATGGACATGTGTTTTCCCCAGTTGCCAAATATAAAACCTCTAACCTCTATTTCTTAAAGCATTTTTGTCTGTATCCCCAAGGTCTTGAAAAAGATTCTTAGCAGCATCAAACAGGACTGACCTGTTTCTTAGTCTTTCATTCTTTTTGTACACAAGCACAGCAGCAAATGAACTGCCACAAAATCACAGAACAGAAAAAGAACGAGAAATCTCAATGGCACTGCTTGTCCAGAGATTTTTTTACATATGTTTACTAGTGTCCTATGTTTTCAGTCCTCTACAGGAAAAAAAAAGTAGCAGTCTACAAACATTTCAAACACTTTCACATATGGATTCAGTCAAACAATCAACATTAATAAATATTATTTGCTCCTTCAAAAAATCAATTTCTGAAGAAAATACAATGTATTTGGCTTGCACACCATTTTAGCACATTTTAAAATGGTCAGATGGAACAACAAAACCTTGAAAAAGATCCATTTTTAGTACCTGCCCTTTCCTATATGATTTACCTGGAGAACAAATGCAAAACTTCATGGCTTTCTATTAAAATGCTCAAACAACCTAGTTAAGAGCAGGGGCTTGTACTAAAATCCACAGTTGCTTGTACTAGCAATGTAAAATAAACCACCCATATTTCATTAAATTTAAGTCAAAGGTTGTCTATGCTGCTGTCCTGTGAACCCAGATGCTTTAGCCAAAGAAAAATTTTTTAAATGAATGAAGGGCCTGTATTGCCATTTAACAGTGCTTAATATCCCTCATAATTCTTGTTGGGTCCTCTTCTGTGAGGCTTTTCCTTGAGTCAGGTATTTATTGGAAAGGCTGCCTAAGATTGGGAAGAAGAAAGCATCACACTTTTTAAAGGTTTAAAAAAAAAAAAAAGACAACAAGACATGAGACAACTGAAACAATCAGACAGAAAAAATTACTGTTAAGTCAAACTATAATGAAAGCACACAGAGATCAACTTTAGATCATTACCTGCTGGAGGACAGTAGGAAATATTAAACTATAAAATTGAAAATTAGCATTTTTTTCAACTAAACAATCACAACCAAACAAATCACTAAAATCCCTAAACTTAGATTTGAAAAAGCCTTGCAATGAAAACAGAAAATACGTGTTTTCCCAACAAAACTGAGATATTTAATTTGAGATATTTAATTGCAGTTTAGTTTTCCAAAGTTTGTAAAGACTGTTTAGGTTCCCCTTCAGGTGCCCCGGCAGAGATTTATATATTATATTGGAAAAAAAAACCCCAAGCTGCTAAAAGGTTTGCAGAGTTGCACTAGAAGCTCAAAGTTTTTAAAAAAAGCAGTTGCTTTTAAAATCTTCATTGTACCTATTAATAAATGTGTGAAATTACTGTAAGGAAGCTGTATTTGTAACCATGCATCACAAGAAAGCGCTCCACATGTCGTTACTGAGGAAACGCAGAACCCCATGTATGCCGAAACAGGAGAGAGGACAGAGATTGACAAAAACCCACCATAACCTTCTAAAAAAGAAATCTACCTGACTTAAAAGAAAAAATGCACAGAACTGACTGCCTAAGTTTTGCTTCCAAAATAAAACTGCAAAATTTCACACTTTTCCAGTAGAAACAATGTGGCTTCATTTCAGAATTACCTAGCAACCTGTCTGGACTGCTGCTGTGTTCAGTAAGTTAGGCAGAGTTCCCATAAGGACTGATGGAGAAAACAAGTTAAAAATACATGCTTTTATGCAGAATTTCTGAATTGAAATGAAGGTATACAAACCTGATTGGGGACTCAAAAATACTTTTCCTTTTTGTTTCTTTTTTTCCTCATGTATAAGCACTCCCTATAAACAACATATACACATTGATGAACAAAAAAAATTTAATTATGTCATTCTACAATAAAAAAACCAGGTGTTCCTTGAAAGCTTAAATAAAGCTATTTTTTATTACTTTATATGGACTTTAGAACATTTAAAGAGGAAAAGATCAAAGAAAAGGGATGCTTGTTTACCTGATTTAATCTACCAGCATGTTTGGCAGTGCTGGGTAAAGAAGGGGATCCACACAACAATTCTGTTTTTGAAGCACCTGAAAAGATCATAATATGACAAAGTTTGGCTAATTTGAAAGTGGTTTCCGTTTCAGGTATCATATGATCTAAAAATATCAAAATATTTGCAATCTACCTTCATATTTTGTAGAAGGTTGGACATGGTTATTTTCCTCAATTTTATAATGTGGAAAACTGGCATGATGAAGTAAGATACATCTATAGTTAAGAATCTAAGTTAGGAACCAATTAATCTCCGTATTCTCCTCCAGAATCAGAGGGAGACAGGGAACTTCAGAGAATGAAGCTATGGTGATAACTGAATTGTCCATTGTCTCACAAAATGTAGCACAGCAAAATATGAAGTCTGATATCTTAGTTCAGTTGTTCATAGTCCTCTATTGAACTAGAGAGAACACTTCAGGCACTAAGCAAGCAAAAAAAGACAAAGCCCAACCTACAGCAATTCACTTTAAATTCAGATACAGTAATTCCCAAAATAAAGACAACAGACAAAAACACCTACTCCAGAATTCATGATTTTAGACATATATACTGTACAGCCTCAGCATAGTTCTTATAAGATGAATGTTACAAAATACGACATCACTTACTACAAAACAATCAGGCATACTCCTCTTCACCTTAGTAAAATCTGCATCATGGCAAATAGAATGGTAGAAAGAAATGCTCAACAAGACAAGGTCAAAGATAAAGAAACTCAGAAGTTTAAATTTCGACTTGACGCACACCTTCAAAAGGTCCTAAGCTGAATAAAATGTGGCTTCAATTTCTAAATGTCTTTTCTGTCCGCCCAGCACTTCTAGTGGTCTATCAAACTCAGAACACTTCTAAATGCCCTGAGAGTTCTGAATATATTTCCATCATTTTCCTCCCACTCGCAGTACTTTGTTAGCATAGTCTTATGCCCTCTTCCACCAATTACATCTAATATGAAGAGTCTCCTGATCTCAGCCAGACAGAACATTTTTGCTAGTAGAGAGAAGAGCTGGTTTGAAATTATGTTTATACAAAGGATTCTTATTTGTTACTTTAAGAGATCAAGTCATGAGTAATCTGTAGAGCAAATTTTTCCAGCATGAATATAAATGCTCCTAGAGGGAGCATTTTTCCTACAGGGAAACAATAATACTGTGTTCCTTTGGAAGTTAACTAAAGTACCGTTCACTGTCTTAAGGAGTCTCAGTTTTATTTTAGAATTATTTCCCTTTAAAACAGAGATGATGAGAGATCTGTCTTATCTGAAGGATGACTCAGATACTGCTAATAAGTATTTCATTATTTTGTTCATGTCCGTCAGTCAGAATCTGCATTTGGGGATTTTTTCTTTTTTTAAGCCAAAGTTGCAAACTGACTCCATGAAAAGTAAGACAGATTGCTGCATCTCTCTGACTGCTGAGTTGGCAGGAACATTTATTTTATTTCGCTCATAATATTCTGAGCGATTTGCACACTTCCATAGTGACTTTAGGGTCTTATGGAATAATTCTGGCTTAGGTGATATGAAGAGCTATAAGGCTAGCTTTTGTTGCAATTATGATGTACTGAAAGAGAATCTATAATTTGCAATGTTAGCAAATTCATATAGCAAACACAATGGAAGCAATTTCAACATATTAGACACTCATACCCTTTCTATTACAAGCATCTTACCTGCTAAGAGAAACTCTATCAAATCTCTTGGGATACAGATATGTTCTGAAAGGTAGGTGAGGATGACGGGAAAACTAACTAAATGTGATTTCATTTAAAAGAAAAAAACAAACCAAAAAAGAGACAGCATCTACATGACGCCATTCAAAGTAAAAATCTTAAATTTTAAAAAACTGTTAAGTCAACACTGTTAAAAATACCAAAAAAACATAAGCTCTGTTTAAACTACTCAGTTTGATCAGTTTCATACCTGCAGCTGCTTTATACTGTGGGCATTCCTTTTTAATATGACCTTCTCTTCCACAGATAAAACAACGTTTTTCTCTTAAGTCTCTGTCTTCCAGGCGCTTCCACTTCTCTGCTGATTGCCTGGGAGACTTTTCTCTTCCAGTTTCCATCACTACCCTTGCTAGTTTCCTCTTCTGAGGTGCACATAGATGCAACTTTCCCTCCATGATTGAGCTTTCCTTTTCTGTTGTTTTACGCTGAGTTTCTTTGTCCTCTTTGCTTCTTTTCTCTTTGTTTTCTGTGTACCTCAGGTTTTTGGTATCTTCGTAATCATGACACCGTCTTAGTCTGCAGAAGCAGAAAAATGCAGTGGAGTTCATAGGCCTGACATACATACAGAGAGTAAAAAACCCAACTAAACCAAGTGCTGCCTACAGACAACAGATGTATTTCATGCATTTCTTCATTAGTTTAAAAAAGTGAATCCATGTACCTGTCCCTTTGACTCTCCTATCAAACACTGGTACACTGATGTAACATATATTTAATAATTTAACTTTACAATGACATTACAATACAGCCCTAAATTCTAATAATTGTATCTCAAAAAAAATATAAACACAACAGAAAATCTGGGTGCTGAAGTGGCAAAGATAGTGGAAGAAAGAAACTTGGACCAAAATGCTAAGAATTACAGAAAATAGGGCTATAGTTCTGGGGTTTTTTTTCCTACATGTACAATTTAATCAGAACTCCCATCCTTCTTAAGCTATGTATATTCACAGTATCTCTAAAAGTCTATTCTACTGGGAGAAGCTTCTAACATTCTATGTGACTTAAAGATCTAGCAGTGGGGAAACAGGCTACCACTGCCGGTCACTTTATCTAACTTCTGTATACATGACATAGAGAAGGAGACATCAGTGAAACCTCCAATGATACTAGGCTTTTTCAGCAGTCAGTCAGATGCAGTACTAATGGCAAGCAACTCGAAAATACCTCACAAAACTGAATGAATGGGCAAAAGAATGGCAAATGAGCTTCAAGGTGACCTTCCGTTTTTCAAGAAAGGAAAGGAAGGAAGACCCGGGGAACTACAGGCTGGTCAGTCTCACGTCTGCCTGGCAAGATCATGGAACAGATCCTCCTGGAAACTATGCTAAAGCACATGGAAAACGGAGAGGTGATTGGTGATAGCCAACATGGTTTCACTCGGGGCAAATCATGCCTGACAAATGTTGTAGCCTCCTAGGACAGTGTTACAGCATTGGTGGGTAAGAGAAGACTGACATCATCTACCCAGACTTATGCAAAGCATTTGGTACTCTTCTGCACAACATCCTCATCTCTAGAATGGAGAGAGATGGATCTGATAACTGTGCCACTCTGTGGATAAGGAACTGGCTGGATGGTCGCACTCCAAGAGTTGTGGTCAACAGCTCAATGTCTGTGTGGAGACCAGCAATGAGTGGTGTCCCTCAGGGGTCTGTATTTGGACTAGTATTATTTAACATCTTTGCTGTGGACAGCAGGATTGAGTGCACCCTCAGCAAGTCTGCAGATGACACCAAGCTAAGTATTGTGGTTGATACGCTCCAGAGAAGAGATGCCACCCAGAGGGACCTGGACAGGCTAGAGAGGTGGGCCTGTGTGAACCTCAACAAGGCCAAGTGCAAGGTCCTGCAACTGGGTTGGGGCAATCTCAAACATGGATAGAGGTTGAGCAATGAGTGGATTGAGAGCAGACCTGTGGAGAAGGACTTGGGGGTACGGGTGGATGAAAAACTGAGTACGAGGCAGCAATGTACACTCCCAGCCCAGAAAGACAGCTGTATTCTGGGCTGCATCAAAAGCAGTGTGACCAGCAGGTCAAGGGAAGTTATTCTCCCCCTTTACTCTGCTCTAGCAAGACCCCACCTGGAATACTGCATCCAGCTCTGAGGTCCCCAGTGTAAGACAGACATGGACCTGTTGGACTGGGTCCAGAGGATGGCCATGGAGATGATCAGGAGGCTGGAGCATGTCCCCTACGACAGCAGGCTGAAAGGGTTGGGGTTGTTCAGCCTGGAGTGGGGACCTTATAGAGGCCTTGCAGTACTTAAAGGGTGCAAACAGGAAAGACGGAGAGGGACTCTTAGTCAGGGAGTGTACTGATAGGATGGCTAAAACACTAAGAACAGGACAGAAGACATGATTTTGTTGCTACATAAAACCATGGTGAGCCTACATCTGAGTACTGCATATTGTTCTGGTCTCAATATTTTAAGAAGGAAGTAGTAGAGTTAGCGAATGTACAGAGAAAGGCAGATAAAATGATGAAGACAGCAAGTGTTTAAGGAAGAGATACTAAGAAGGCCACAACTCTCCAACCTGGAGAGAAGCTAGAGGGTGAACACAATCATAGCTTACAAAATTATCAGTGCAGTATCACTACTAACTAAATCCCAAAAGGTTATGTCTGTGGAATGCTTATGAAACGTTAGCATACTTATGGAGCTGACAGCCATAGAAGACTGTTAGAGAAAATGGGAGAATCAGGTTCAGAAAAAAAACAAACAAAAAGGACAAAATCATGAACAACTCTAGTCCACAAATGAGTACTACCAGACCAGGGCAGGTGTGTGCTCTAACACCTCTTACACAGCAACTCCAGATGCTGGGGGAATGCATGAGAAAAGATTACACAGGACAGCCAGCTAGTGTGTCCTCCATAGACAGCATCTCTTAGTGTAGTGGCTGGACAGAGGAATCAAATGTATCAGTGATCTTACTCCAGAATGCACTTACATTCTTAATTGCAAAATATCATTGACTTCTGCTCTAAAGCTGTGTGGAACATAGCTGTCTGCATATGTGCAATGAACTGGGGTTTCACTCCAGAATGCCCCATTAAAAACGCACTGCATCTGAGAGAGCAGCTTACACATTGTATAGATTTTCACACTGCTTTCAGCATTCTTTATTTTCAAACTATCTTCAGCTACTGTACTTGCATTTGGCCAGTTAAATAAATTCCAAAATTAACAGTCTCAACAATACAAGTTCTTAATTCACTACTGTGTAGCAAAAAGGCTATTTCATTCTATCTAAGTAGTTTTTTAGCTACTTACAATAAAGTGCAGGTGATTTTTAATTAGTTTTTAACCCAGATAGACTCTAAATAAAGGTTAGATTTTTCCCATTCACCTTACAAGTGAGCACAAAGGCTTTCAAGATTTCATACTCTTCAAGTTTTATTTGCCTATTTGCACTATTTTAAAGAGGTTTGTCCTAACTAGGAAAAAAAAAATCAAAATCAATGCATCAGTTTTGAGTTTAGACAGTTCACAATATGAGGAGCAGGAAGA
>NW_010514106.1:11123-26495 GCF_000687285.1 Phaethon lepturus
CAGTTGTTAGAAGAAGATAGATGCTGAATTTTGGACATGTCGTTACTCAGGATCAGGAAACATTCTTTTGAATGTGAAGCAGGACATTGTTCTCATGTCTATGCTCAAGAAAAATAATGCTGTGACATTCTCGTCTTGCTTTTTGACATGAATTGCATGCTTCGGTGCCCATGACAAATGTGTCTTACTGGGAACAGCAGGATTCTAGAAGTAAAAACTATTAGATGAAATATTTAAAATGATCTCAGGAGTGCTTTTCACGGCACACAGCTATTTAGCTCTGCATTTAGATTCTCTTTGACTACTGCTTTCCTATATAATGAAGTGCAGAGTCAGCAATACTACCTTAAGCGAAGTAGTTTTGCAGCCTTCTACGAAAAGATTCTCTTAAAAAACACTACAGATGATGCTGGAAAAAGTTAAGTAATAACTCAACACAGACCAAAAATTTAAAAAACCAACACTATCCACCACTGCCAAAACTGGTATTGATACATTTTCATTTCAACAGTAAAGGAAGTAGTCTGCAGCATGTGCAAGTTTTGCTTTAGCATTACTATTCTAACCTTTCTTCTAAACAAACGTAAGGAAAAGTTCCACACAGATGCCAAAACTATACTTACTTTCTTCTCATGGGACAATCTTTCATGAAATGACCAATTTTACCACAAATTCTGCAGCATCTATCATTTGGTGCCAATTGTCCTTCTGTTAGTACCTCTGGATCAAAGAAGTACTCCTGAAGAAGAAATCACAAATTTAAATGAAAACCCGTACACTTGGGAATCAAGACAGATAAGCAAGTGTTAAACAGCAGTTGAGAGTTACAGAGAAGAATAAGCCTTGTGTGTGTAGCTGAACTCCTGAACCTGGTAAGATTAACTGGTCACTGGTCCCTTCTTTACAGGCAGCCTGCTGACCACCAGGTCTGCAAACTCTTTTTTAAAACTGCAGTTTTAAGAAATGGTAATCTGGTTTTGATAGGGACTGAAATATGTAAGCCTGTACAATGAAGCTCTGATTTGATGAGTATTCTGCATGCCAACACATTTTACATGCAAACAACAGGAAAACAGTACTCAAACAAAATAACTCCCATAACGATTTTTAGAGTACTGCTGAAATTTAAGAGAGAAGAGCTTAAAGGAGGGTAACCACACTCCTGCAATTCGTAAGTTATACACCCAAGAGCATGCACATACTGTTCTTAGAAGCAACTTACCATTTTTGATGGATATTCTTTAGGAAATATTTTTATAGGGGTACCAAATACCCTTCTGCCATTGATAAAAGCCTTCATTATAAAATTTGTCACTGGGGAAGAAAAAGAAAAAAAGGAGAAAACATTATCCAAACAGCAAACAAGCCAGTAAAATAGGTCTAAGACAAGGTCTTCACTTTGTACCCAAATTTGTTAACAGGAGACTTACTTTTTCTTGACAATCCGGCTCCAAGATTGTGGTTCAAATCAAAGGGGTCTGTACAAAAAGCATTACAGGCATTACTGAAGTCCAGGGCAAGATCAGCAATGTATACACACACAATGGACAACCCAAGGCAGCTTATTCCCAATGCAGCATTAATATACTGAAATTGAACTGTTTGCAAACTTATTGAAGAGAAATTCACTCCATGGACAAAGGATCACAGCTGTCCAGCTCTGAACTGACTGAAATATTGTAAAAGATTAAGTTGAACATGCAGGCAAGAGAGTAGAATTCTTTCTGTGAAAGTCATGTGGGCCAGAAAGCAGTTTAGGGAACATTTTGAAAACATGTCACTACATTTTTCTTGCTAAAGACCATGGTATGACTTAACAGTGTAATCACACAGAGGGTTAAATTGGTCATGTAAATATGGGCTCAGCTAAATTTAGTATTTGTGAGATAAACCATTACAGCTAATTTCTTTTTCAAAGGATTTGGTTAAATCTATTTTTCTGTCAGTTACTGTCATCATGAGAAGTATGAAGTCTGCTTTGCAGCTTCTCTTCAGTAGGAAAAAACACCCTAAGAATAACTTTTAGCCTACTGAAACTCAATGGGAACCTTGCAATGATTTCAAAACATCAGCTAATAACAACTTATAATCTAGCAATAGAAAGATAAATAAACCGTGTGGAAAGACCAGATTTTTCATGTGGGCATTAAAAAAATTCCACATATTCATTTACTTCACTTGCTTTTACCTTCAATCACAATGTATTTGGAGGTCCACTGCTTCTTGAAAGTTGTAAGCAGATTTTTTCTCCTAATGCAGATGACGTGCTCTTTAAAATCAAATTCTTCTGTGTAGAAACGGAGAAGTCCCAGCCACAGTTGCCCAACAGATTCAGTGTTTTTGCCACAGTCTGGCCAAACAACTGACTGAAAATGACAGAAATATTTTTACTTCCAGTATTTACATTAAGCAGAATAATTTTCATAACTTGGAAATTCAAACAATGGAAGTCTTATTTTATAAAGAAACACAATACACACCAGAATACTTCCTTTCCTTTTGTAATTAGTATTAATAATCCAACATTGATTTCAAAATGGTAGACTTTTGAAATACTAACTAGAGAAGTAGAGAATTAATAAAACTTCTAACATTAAGTTTTGCCTGTTACAAAAAAGAATTTATTAATTCATTTTATGTGCTTATTTAACACAAAATTATTCAACAGGATTAACCAGCTATGACTAGATATGCAGCTGGTATTTGTAGGAGCTATCTCCACGCAGTAATGTGACACACAGAGCAATTAATCGTCACTTTTTCAGATTTTGTAGATTTTTTCCACAGATGAATTACAACCAACCATATTCTTAAAGCTTTTCAGAATGGCATTGGGATTTTCAAAGCAATAGCTTCTCCACTTCCATTTCTATATTCAACCACGACATTTGAGGACAATGTTTCTTAAAATGAATTCTTTTTCATTTGGAAAGCTACAGGTAATACCATTTCAAATTAACTTTTCTGATTTACTCACCAACTCCTCTATCTTATCAAAGAAATAAACATTCCATCCGTCAACTAAAATTTCAGGTTTTTTTGGTTCTTTGTAGATCTGAAAGCATAATATTAAACTCATTAGAAGAGTCCTTCAGATTCAGCACTGACATTCTTCTGGTCAATGCTGTGTACAGACATTCATTTCTTTCTTGATATACTGTACCTCTTGAAGAACAGGGATGACAGGTGGATTTCTCTGTTGAAGAAAATAAAGCACCATAAGAGTATATGCATAAGAAGAAAGGCTACCTCGAGATGCGTCTCCAATGTCACATATCTAGGGGAAGAAACACAATTTGTATCTTTTATGCTTATTGTCTCTTGCTGCAAGCACTACTCTTCTAGCACGTCTGAAATACACTTACCTTTGTAAAGACTTTCATTGTGTAACACAGATATTTTACTCTAGGATCAATGGCTGCATATGATGACAGGAGTCTTGTGTTATGCAAGGCCTATAAATATAAGAAAGTCAAACAGAAAATACAGGAGCTCTGAAGAAATGAAGGAATAAGCTGAAAACACAAACCCCCAAAAACTCCAAGTGGTGTGCTCAAGAAATGCAGATGTGAAGCCCTGCGTAGTAGAATGTCTATTGAGAAAGGAAGCATTCAACAATGAGGTTATCACCGGCTCTGTTAAAAAGCTGATTAACATCTTTAATATGTGCAGAAAAGGTACAAAGCAGCATTCACAGAACAATACTTCAGAAAGGGAAGAACTGATCTAGTACTGCCTTTCCAAGATACTTGGTGGAAGGTAAGTTCTTGAACTAAGAGATTTCAGCCCAGAAATGTAGGAGCTATCAGCTGACCCATATGGATGCACAACTTCAAGAAGAAAATTTTGACTTACTTAGTGGTTGAGGTATCTTCCTCAAGGCTCCCCCCCTTGAGGTCATGCAAAAACCTCAGAAAGTTTAATACTTGGCATTAAAACTTGTTTTCCTTTGATGCTTCAAGGAACTGGCTTTTGAAGTTTAGAGACACTGAAAAAACCACAAGACCTGTTTTTAAAGTATTTGGCCAAGAACTTGTGGTCTTTTGTAAATTCTAACACATGGTCCTGTTCAGGCAAGCTCGGTTCAAAATCACTATTCCAGGTCTCAAAGCTAAGCAAAAGCCATTACATGAAATGAAGTGTAGGAAAGCTGAAGTTTTATTATTTTGTCTTTCTCATTTACAGAAAGGCTTAAGTAGCTAGACCACTATTTCTTACTATTGCTGAATATATTTTCTTAGAGAAGTGACAACTCTAAAGTAGCAATTGTGCAATTGACTCCACTCACAGTCAGATAAAAGTAGTTCGGAAATCTAAAATTGCAATAGGTAATTGGAAACAGTTGATTACTGAACCTCAACAAAACAATCATTTCAATCCCAAGAAGCAGACCCACATTTTTCTGTTAAAAAAATAAAATAAAAACAAGGGATAAACTTACCAGAGTATTATATAAACTGATGTCTACTTCAAGACCACTTCTGACATGGAAAAATTTGACAATTGGGACTTTAGCAGTTGTTATAGGCAAGACATTTCTTAAACCTAGGATGAAATGTTTAATTACTGAATGACTGCAATACAGTCATAACAGTATCAAATGCTTTACAAATAACTTCAAACTGTAGTAAAAAGGCTACAAAATAAAATCTTAGTTGATACACAAATTATATTTCAGTTATATTTTAATGTTGATTTTAGGCATTTGTCAAACACGATGAATCTGCTAAATACAGTATATACAAATATATGTTTAGCCCCCCAATAAAACAAAGATCAGTATAAATGTTACAAAAGAATAAGCTTAAGAGATCATTGATAGTTCCCTCCTATCATATTAAATTCATGTGAGATTCACAACGAAGGTGGTGAAACCCTGGCACAGGTTGCCCAGAGAGGCAGTAGGTGCCCCATCCCTGGAAACATTCCAGGTCAGGTTGCACGAGGCTCTGAGCAACCTGATCTAGTTGAAGATGTCCCTGCTCATTGCCAGGGGATTGGACTAGATGGCCTTTAAAGGTCCCTTCTGACCCAAACTATTCTATGATTCTGTGAAAAGAAGCACTATTAAATCCTAATTTCTTGCAGAAAGAATTCCCATTTCAAACTTCTATCAGCCTTTTACTATTAATTTATTAGGCACTGAACATACAAATACAACATAACTACTAACTTGAAGCCTCAAGCTTTAACTTAAAGTTTTTCTTATGCATGTAGGTTATAAATATGCTACCTGTCCAATTCAGATTTGGTCCTATAACTTTATCATCTCATAGACCTACATACGCAAACAAAAATAAATCCAAATGTTCACAATATAACTTCACTCTTAGTAATGTTAAGATAAAACTATACTGAAGAGCTTAATGATTTTCATCTGCAGTCCTCCAGAATGTTGTCACTACAACAAATGAAGTCACATAAACAGAACCACTTATTTTTATTCAAGCAAGTTACCTGACTGTTTCTTGAGAACTTTTGCTAAATCTTCAATCATTCTGATGCAATCAAGTCCCTAAGACATTAAGAAAAAAAAGCTGAACGTTGTATGTGCTACAAGTATTTTAGGCAAACCTTTCTTTACTTGCCATTAAGCTTAAAGGTGTATAATTGAGAGTTTCCTATTGTACAGAATTATGTGAGTACCAGAAATTGCTTCAAAATAGCACCTGTAAATTCAACACTATAGTTCACCTTAACATAGGCTTTTAAAAAGTTTCTATTAGGCATGAAAGGAGATTGATGTTCTTTTCCACCGTCTCCCATTCCTAGTTGTTTATTCTACAAGGTATATTATTTATCTGCACAGCTAATGCTAGAAGTAATGGTAGTGCAGAATTCAGAAGAAAATGGACTACTGAGAGTAGTTCTTAAACTCATGCCTAGACCAACAGCAAAAACTCCCTAAAATAATCTGCTTTTGTGGTGCCTATTTACGTTTTCTTCTGATCTGAAAAGCTTTTATACAATAATAAATTTGTTACACTAGATACACAAATAACCATAAAATTTTGCATTTATTAAAAAAAAAATTTCCAAACTACCTCAGCAGTTTCCAGCCCATCAATCGTCATGCAGATATCAAGGTCACTTTGTTTGAAGCCAAAGCCATTTTTTGACGACCCAAACAAATTCAGCCTGGTTCCTGTAAGAGGTGTGATATGTTATAACCACATATTGAAACAGAATCTCAAATTGTATATAGCTTCAAACCACTGCATGCCTTTTAATACAAACATGAAAACATTACTATCTTTCTATGGTACATCAAAACCTATTTTCTTACTAACATTGCTGATGAGGGAAGAATTTCTACTTTTATTGGTTCAAATGAGCAGTCTGACAGATCTAGAAACAAGTTAGGTTTTCCAATAATTAAATCATCAGCATGCAGGTCCCAGCTGAAATCTGATTAAAAAAAAAATGTAAGGCTGCTCTCTACAGAGATTTTCAGGATAAGGGACATATCTGTCCACATACCAGGCTCCAGCCAAAAAAATCTTCTACTAATTTTAAAAGACTATGCACCAAGGTCCAGATGTTACAGGTATAAACTCCAGAAACAAATAAACAAGAACTTCAAATAGCTAGGTTCTGCAGATAGGTAAGATGTTGTGGCTGTATTTTAAAATATTCCAAAACTAGTAAGTTTCAGTAGGAAGGACTACAAAAAGTTTGGTGTTTATAAGAGCAGATACAATGAGAAGTCTGGCTAATGAATAAGGCTAAAATAACAATTATAAAACTGTTAACACTACTGCTTTGATTGCTTTCTCCTTAACTTGCCATTGTTCCTTCCTACTAATGTGCTGTATATATGACTAAGTCAAAGAAGACTTAAACCAAAGCCTTAAAAGACTTAAAACAGAAATTAATGTAATGAAGTATAGCAATGCTGAGCAACAATATAGATTAAATGTTAAAACTGAAGTGTTTATTATGCTGATATGATACGTTTTCTTGGAAAACACTCAAGTATGAACACACCAAAGTATAAATATAAAGGTAGAACTGCCTAATTACCTGGGAAATCCTCTCTAATGAAGTCTTCCAAGTTTTGTCTTATATATTCCCGAACCTGATCTTCTACTATATTTGGAGCAAAATCATCTTTAAAAAAAAAACACAACAATTTAGGCAAACTGATCTGTAGAAAGAGTGAACAGCAAAGATTCAAATGAAACAAGTGAGGGGTTTACGGAGGGGAGGGGAGAGAAAAAGCAAGAGAAGAATCACATGTGAAGGAAAGAAAGCAAGGATGAAGTAGAAGAGAAATACCTGTTCAAATAAAAACATTAATTAGACAAATAATGCATTTTGTCTGGTCAGAAATGGCGAGAGAGAAAGGAGGAAAGTTGGGTCACTCTGAAAAGAACAAAAGTGGAGAAGTGTTACAAAACAGTATTTTGACTCCATTTTTTTCTAGAACACTGAAGCCTTTGTCTACTAAAGCCCACAAGTTAAGGAACAGTAATGAAATTCAAAGTAGATAAAAATGTAAAACTATCAGTCAAAAAACCCACCCAAAATTAAACTCTTAAAAATTATACTAACATATCTAGATGAGTAATCAGACAGCCAGTGTGTGGAAAATAAACCTAAATATTTTGTGTTTCTCTAGATACAAACTACTCAGTAGTCCTATTACAAACAGGACTACAAGGACTACAAAAGTAGTCCCTTACAAATCTTAGAATTTTAACTAATAGAGTTGGATGCAGTGTAGCAAATAAACCAGCCCCCTTGATAACACCATTAGCCTGTGGTTATTTCATTATTTTTTGCAATTCTTTTTCTACTGCACAACAATATTCAAAGGAAAAAAACTTACAGTAACACTGGACACAAACTTGATCTAGAATAACTGAAAATTTGGGTGTCAGCGCTGGCAGTGGGTCAAGCTCAATTTTCTTGAAGTCTTCTGGACAATCTCTCTTCAAATGACCTTCCCGTTTGCACAAGCTACATACTACTGTAGGAGACTGCATGAACAGAAATCAAGATTGGTTTTAAAAACTATAATACTTTAATGAATTTGAGCAACACTTTGATATAACTGGTAATAGAACATAAGCAATACGTTTATGTTCTGATACAGCTTGCTTACCTTGCCCTTTGTAAAAGCTGGTTTACTGAATTCATAAAAAAGTTCAGATTCTAAACACTGTTCTATTCCTGCATTCTCTTCAAAAAGACTTCCCTTCTCAGTAAGATCCTCTTGACTCAAATTGATCCTCAAAGGTGCATCCACATTTTCTTCGAAATGTATGTTCTCATATTTACTGGGGATGGAAAAATCTTCTTCCTCTGACAGTGCATCATCATCTCCAGATCCAGTGTATGTGTTATCTAGTTCATCTCCAGCTCTTACACCACCACTCTCTCTCTGGTTTAGAAGACTTGGTTCTTCCTCCTCTTCCTCCTCATCATCTGAGTTAATACTTTGAGATATTTGACTCTGTGCTGAACATATTTTTTTGGGGGATTCATCCAGTTCATCAGTACCTTCCGTGCTCTCCTCATCAATGCCAATCTTGTCATACATTATAGCACCGCAGTCCAAGACAAACTCATCAGTCTCTGTAAGTGCAGCATTTTGAAAACCTTCTAAATCTGAAGTACTACACGTCTCTATATCATGCTCATTCACTGCAAGGAGATCTCCACTATCACTGTCTTCATCTATTCTCTGCTCAGTATTCAAGATGTTCCACCTTCTTTGTTGTTCATATTCTTCGTCCTCTTCTTCCTCTTCATTTCCACTTTCTGTCTCCTCACAATGCGGTTTAAAATGCTCATTATCTCCAAGAATAAATTCCTCAATTATACAGTCTGAATCTTCATGGGCCATTCCCAAATGACTTATATCATCAGCCAGTTCTTCTTCTGTGAAGCTTTCTGAGCCATCACACAGTTTTGAAGGATCAATTCCATGTGCCTCGGTCAAACCTGTAGTCTCCATTATGCAATCTTCCACTATGGCTCTGTTTGTTCTACCATCCAAGTTTTGCAACTCAGAGTTTTCATGCTTTATAGCATCTTTTCCATGGTCCAGCATTTGGATTTTCTCCTCATTGACATTTGGAGAGGAATTTTTGCTCAATTTTGCACTTTTTTTCTGAGGCAAGGCAAAATACCTGTAAGTTGCTCTCAGGCAGTGAAGAATATATTCATATACTAGCTGGCTGTTCAAAGTTCTTGCCACATTCCTTTTGACTGAATATGGGTCTAGTAGAAAGAAGAAGTGAGCCAGCAGTGCAAGAGTTAACTTTTTTAGAAAGAATACACTTATATCCTTACAAAATTTGAATATACTACTGTTAGTTAGTCTAAGACATTGTGTAGGGACATAAGATCTATGAATTGTGCTGAAGACAATATAAGTCCACTTAATTACTTTTGATAATGTTGGAAAAATACCCAAGAGACATATTAAATTGATTTTTTTCAAAGTATGTTCTACTATATTATTTGGAATCACAGTCCAATATTGAAAAATTCTAAGTTATT
Organism: Phaethon lepturus; assembly: GCF_000687285.1. Lineage (NCBI taxonomy): Eukaryota > Metazoa > Chordata > Aves > Phaethontiformes > Phaethontidae > Phaethon > Phaethon lepturus. The sequence goes on from NW_010514106.1 coordinate 20,634, forward strand.
ACACACAATGTCAATAGCCAAGACAATACCCTAGAAAATTAAAGTAACAGCTCTTTGAAGTTTGTTGAATATATACCTTCCACAGCAATGCGCTTTTTAGGCCAGTCCTTTGATTCACGAGATACTGTTTCTTTGAGTCGTATGCTAATAACCAAATCAGCCATATTGAACTCCAAGGCATAGAAACGAAGCAGTTCTACCCAGAGCTGACCAGCAGGTGCTGAACACTGCTGTCCTGAATCAAATACTAAGGGAACCTGTCAATTACAGAAGAAAAGCTTAAATAATATTTAACACATAGGTGTTCAGCTGTTACACTTCCTTGTATTTCCTCTGTAATGTAATGTTATGAAATTTATAGGTGCTTCTATACTCCTGCAATTGCAATAAAAGCTGCATTTAAAAAGTTGGAATTGACAGATTAAAACCCAGGGTCTTATCAGAGAGTCTGAAATAACACCTTGTTTCCTGCTAGCTTCTTGACAGGTAAAAATAGTAAGCTTTGTATCAAGTAGTCATGCAATGCTCTTAGTTCAGCTCATGATTTTTGCAACATAAACACAAAACAAAAATAGAAGATAGTGTTGTTGTTTTTTTTTTTCCAAGAACAGCAATGACTGCTGACTACTACAGAAGTAAATTAAATGGTTCAGACCTTGCCCCTTCTAGAGGAAGTTTCTTGTGGCAAATCAGAATCATCAATGGGGTTATGCTCCCAAACCACAGCATCATTCTCCACTCCCTTCAGATGAAAATTAGTTAATTTGTTTAATGAGAATCCTCCAATCTAAAAGAAACAGAAAAGGAAACATACAGCTAAATATCATGTGAATTTTAAATCTTGCCCTACACCATGGTAGTAAGCCAAAGTAAAACAAAACAAAGTTTAAAAATAGTAGTTCCAGGCTCAGAATATGCCCCAATCTGCTTCTCTCTTCTCCTTAAATATCTCTCTACAAAAAGCTCTCAAGGGTTCGGTGCTTTTGGAAGGGTACCTATATGTCACAGAACCTTGTCTTTGCATATTACACAAGCATAAATACGTATTTTTTAATTATATCGCCATATACTATTGGACATTTCTCTCAGTGCAAAGAGTGGACAGGCTTTGGGAATGTGTCAGTCATGTACTGAAGGAAATAGTTAACTGCAAGGCCCATGTAATTGGTTATAGAAACTGTAACACACACACTAAATAAAACAGGTGACTACAAGAACAAAAATGGGTGCCATGAATATAACACCTGAATGGTGTCCTGGAGAACTAGATTCTGGATTTGTGTCCACTATAGAACTCTTGATATTAGGATGCATTTCAGCTTCTAAATCCAGGAAATACATGCTCTATATCCCTACTCTGATCCCTCGGGCAGCTATCACGCCAGTGTGCTCCCCAACTATGGTCTACATTTTGAAGAACCAGATGTCAAAATCCGAGACATTGTTTTGGGATGTAGCTGTGTGCATTCAGAGTTCTCAAGAGTCTGGAAGAAAGGCTGAAGAAATGAGGAAGTAGACTGTTACGAAGTGCGTTATTCAACACCCTGCTCTCCTTACTCACAAAAGGGGCAACAGAGCACTGACTCAGATTGTGAATTGCATCCTTACAGCCAAGCACACAAAGGTTAGGTGTTAGTCTGGCTGAATTCACATTCTTTCTGAATTCCTGAAGAAATGGCTGGCTTATGGCTTGCTCAGAATAGCAAGAAGCTGACAAGTTACACACGACCACAAGTAGTTGGTCCTCTCATTCATACTATTCAGTGTATTAATAGACATACCCACGATCCCAAATAGACAGGTAGAAAAGGCTCTTTCCTCTGTTGTAGAAAGAAAATAACCATTAAAGCAAACACATAAGGTGACAAGCCTCCCTCTTCAGGACGATCAACACAGCACAACTGTAAAAATAAATTGTGCAGTCATTAAGGTTTCAAGTGATACTGTGAAAAACATGCTTTTAATTACTGTTCATAAATCTGTCCCATTAAAAACTAACAGAAACTCAGACATCTTTGAGTTCTTATGAGATGGACTTTGTTCTCAAGGCCTGCATATTTGCTGGAGTCATGTTATTACCATAACATTATGAAAGCGACAGGATGCAGACTGGCAAAGACAGCATACAGCACATTTTAATTTACAAGAAAGTTTTCATCTACATGTGGAAACAAGCAGCTTTTGTCCTTTAATTTTTTCATGAAGCATTAAGTTTATGGGAAACAGGTAATTCCATTTCATATACATTTCTCTGACTTGTTTGGTAACAGAGGAGGATACTTACAGTCTGCATGCCACTGGCTGAAGCTTAAAATTCCACTTTTGAAACTTAGTGGAACATTATAACATACAAATGATAGTTACATAATTTAGAAAGTTTACAATTTCTAAAAAAATTTAAATACCCTTTTCCCAACTCTTTTTCTAAAGACAGTTTCAACAACTGTTTTCTAAACCATACCTAAAGTCTTACCAGCATAGCACCAATGTTCATTCAATATTTATTCACAGAAGGGGAATACAAATGACTCTTACCTTTGCCCAGTACCTGAAGGCAATCACTAAAGGTACTACAGTAGGTTCCAGTTTTCCAAGCGCAGCCAAATGGTTTGTTGTCAGACAAGCATTCTCATTCCCTGCACTCACTTTACAAATAAGGCCACTAAAACCCAAAAAAGAAACAAAGTAAAAGATCTTGGAGGTTTTGTAACAACAGCCATAGGTCAGATGACATCTCACAAAATAGTGTAGCAGAAGGCTGTAAGGGAAGACTTAACAGCCTCTCAAAGACACTGTATCTACGTTAAAAGAAGCATGGAAAAATCAGTTTGAGTTACAGTTAGGTTGGAAATACATGCAGTATAATTCTCTGTAAAAGTGTTTTCAAATACAATTCAGGTGTAAGTATTTATTTCTAATGACATTAATCCACTGAATTCAAAAAAGTTACAGTATTAATTTCCTTCATGAATCAAAAACATCTTCCCATACCACACCCACCAGAAAACAAATTCTATGCTGTTTCCACAGCATGAGGAACATTTTCAAACAGTGAAAGATCAAGGTAGCAGCAAATAACAGGCAGTATTTCTGTATCAGTAACTGTTTGTAGAATGTTTCATGAATCTTAAGTGATATCTATTAAATGGGCAAAATAAAATGTCTTTCACTTGTTCTCAAAACACTAGTGAAGCTAAGCAAGCTGATCTTACCCTTACAGAAATCCGTAATTTAATATGGTATCTATATTACCCATAAGGAAGTAAAGTTTCTGCTTAAGCAGTTATCCCACATGGAAGGGTAAAGGTGCATGCTGGAAGCCATAATGGTTGAAGGGATTGGGAAATACGCAGCTGAGGACAGAACAACCCTTACCCTCTTATTCTAGGCTAGGAATGACTTGCCCATGAGTGTTAGTTTGTGTTTCAAGATCCATGGAACTGTAATAATTTAGTACAGAAACGTCATTTTCAGATGTTGGTACATATAATTTACATTGCTATATACTATTAGAACACACAAAGTGACAACCGAGACCTTTGCTTTTCTCTGCACATCACCACTGGTAATCTAGCATGGAAATCTGCATCAACTTCCATAAAAGATTCTAGGAGGGGGAGAAAGAAAAAGAAGAAGCCACGTTAACAAAAAATATGCTGAACTTGATGCAACTAGGAGCACAGCTAGAAGCTCAACTTCTTAGTAAAATGACTAATTTTGAGACAAATAACTCAGTACTATCTGATAGATTAATGTTGTCACTCTTTTAAAGCAAGTTTTTCATATGTGATCAGAAGAGTATGGTCTATACTCTATGAAAAGCACTGTTAAGAAAATACTCAAGAAGAAAGGAACTTCTCAAAATTCATATACACAGTAGGTATAATTGAACAGGTATATTTTGGTTAAGTGCTGGTTTCAGTGATCCAGGCATACAGACAGACCAATGACATCTGTAAAAGAACGTTAGTGGGAAAGATGAAAAAAAAACCCAGAGCATTATGTCAGTACTAGACAGAGGGAAATTTTCCCTGATAATCTAGAAATAGTAAATGTAAGTATAGCACAGGCTTACTGACATGATGTAATGTCTTCTTGCTATGCTTAATTTTTTATTTTTTCCTCTTATTCTTTATATAGGTTTCCAAATACAATTCAGCTACGTTTTTATCTTAACACTGAAGTACAGATGCCACTGCAGTCCTTTCTCCAAGTCGAGTTTATTGATCCAAACAAGGGTTATATTTGATGCCTCACTCTTTCACTGGGCTAGATAGAGAGGAAACTATGAAACAATTTTAGATACCCAACTCAAAAATTCTGAAATTACAAGGCTTTCTTGATGTTATCTAGCCATTCAGACACCTGACTTCTTTGAAAAACATCATTTGCCACTGGGGTACCTCAAATGACTGATGTTCTGTTCCTGTATCTTCTGACTCACATAAAAAGGCTTTGCACAAGATGTTAATGTAAATATTGCTTGCTTTCAAAACACATTAGAGATCCTAACTTCTTATGGGATCTGGGTCTTCATTCCTCCAGTCTGGTTGAACAATAAGCCCATTCTCAAAGACTATAATGGTCATTTGACCAGACAAGAAGATTCACATACAATGAGGGTGGGGGTGGCAATGAGAAAAATCTAGGTCAGTAAATATATGCATGTTTAATATACATGTTTGGGACCATGTGGTCTAATTTCCCAACTGCGGGCATAAAGCAAGGCAAGAAAGTAGTAAAGATACTTTTTGCAATCTGCATTTAGAAAGACAGAGTTTCTTTCCCATCTTTTCATTTTTTCGCGTGCACATGCTTGAATTGGTTTGAGTATGTCCACTTTTTTAAGATCTTAAACTTTACTTGCCTGTGTTAGTGCATAGAGTTGTATTCGTTAACTGAAAAACAGCATGTTTCTGTATGTAGTCATTTGTACATGGCCTCACTGCACTAACAGGCATATGCACATAATTATAGTAAAAGAAACCACAATCTGAAAGTACATTACCAAGTTGCTGATCACATTAAAAGAGCTTAGGCTACTTTCTGTACTATACAGGGCTAATACAGCAGTCTGGGGAAAGAAGGGCAGTACAGTCTACCTTAAGTTTAATGACATCTTCACTTACAATGTAGAAGAAAACCTCCACTAGAAATTTCTCATATTAACAAAAATAATAGGACTTCAATAGTCATAAAACTGAATACCAAAGTTAGTTCTGCAATGTATTATTTACGGCAGTATTTTTCAGTCTCACGTCTTTCTAAAAAATAATAGCATGTGATTTACCTCAATTGAATTCCACCTCAATAGAGGTGGAATTCAACAACACTAAGCAGTAATACTTTAATGAAATTGAGAAGGCAGCAATTTTTTCTTACCACTGTTCTGGAGACTTTCTTGCACAAGTAAGAGAACATCTGGTTGAGTCATCTGTCAATAAGAGTAATAAAGCAGTTTTTATAACTGTCAAAAAGGTGATTTCCCACAACTCAAAAAAAAAAAAAAAAAAAGTAAAACATCACCCCTAGGCCACTTCTGTTTTTCTTCCAGAGAGGGCAGAAAAACAGGAAGGAAACAAAATAACAGCAACTGACAAAAAACTTCTCTTAGTCCTTGGCTATTACTAAATTATATCAAAAGGAACATGAACTCTGCTAATTTGGAAGAAAAAAAAAGATCCTGGAGTAATTGCAAGTTAAGCTATTTTTATCTCTATCAAAGACTTGGTTGTGGAAAAAAAACACCAACAGAAATACTATTTCAGTGTGCTTAAATATGATTGCCTTCCAACATAGTGGATCTACCTCACGTCAAAGACTGGAGTCATAGCTTTTTAAAATTACATGCACTTTATGAAC
>NW_010514106.1:26579-34645 GCF_000687285.1 Phaethon lepturus
ATAAATATGGAATCAAAAGCTTGTCACGGTCCTTAATTTCTTTTCAATGTTCAAGCACAAAGATGTATAGAAACAACTAGCATGACAAATCAAGACTTTAAATTACTTCACATATAAATGACATAAGATGGTCTCATGCCTCAAAATTAACCTAACAATCAAAAACTCTGATGTATATATCAATACAGTAACAAGATCATGGAAGTGCCATTTAATGCCACTGTAAGAGAATATAAATAATGACCTGTCTCATAGAACTACCAGGAGTACAGATGTTTTAAGTGTTTCCAGTTTTTCAGAAGGTTCATTAGAACACAAAGCTGTATTATAGTGCCTGATCATTACTAGTGTATGAAGTAAGGAATGTTATTAAGACTATTTGAATGTGATAGCTCTTCATAAGAAGTGCTACTACCATACTGTAAGTTATATTTAAACTATAATCTACATAAAGGTACAAATATGCAAAACCACTTAGACATATGTAATAAAATGGTCTTACTTACATTGGCAGGAAACTGGATATCTATGTTTATGTCTGAAGTTTTGAAACCAAATCTGCTAGAAGAGGAGCCATACAATCTTAATGAGCACTCTGTAACAAAAAGAATTATACTGCATTTACTCTATACGTAATTCTAAGTCTGTAGCTACTTTACAGCATTGTCAGTAGATCTTAAACCTACATCTAGTTTTGATAACCACAGGAACTGAAGAAGGGTCTTCCAACAGCACAGAACTGTTAGTAAATCCTGCCTTCCATGCTGTTGTTAGTAAAGGCTTGTCATGAAGATCACATTCCCCCACGTCTTGTTCACCTTCACTTTCTACTACATGTTTGGGTCATAAGCACCATTGTAATTTAATTCTGATACAAGGTTATATTGCCACATCGTGTCATTCAACAGACTCGTAACTAAATAATAGCGTTTCATAATTTAGCTAGCCAGGGTTTTTAAGTTTTCACTTTATGAATTGTTGTTTCGTTTTCATTTTTTGTGTGGGGTTTTTTTTTGTCTGTTTTTGGTGGTTTGTTTTTTGTTTTTTTTTTTTTTAAGTTGGCCTATCTCGCATTTAAAACAAATTGCAAATAATACCTGGCAATTTTTGACGCAGTAAGTTTTCCATCACTGTTTTAATGTTGAGCCTTTCTTCTAGATCTTCATCATTTAAGCCAAACTCCTGCACTAAGTTTTCAATAGCAACACCAATAGCTCGTATCTGGGAAGGTGCTGGAGGAGGCAGAGCAGTCAGCAGTTGTTCTTCTTGCTTTTCCTTTAAAGATAAGAAGACTGATGTTTTAATGATTGTCTTGAGTTGCTTCATGTGCTACAATGAATGCATGCCACTGATCCCAAGTAATACCACCTCAGGTTTTCCAGATAATGGAGGTAATTGAAAGCAAGCTGATCAAGTGAGAAACCGTGACAGGTGTAAAAAATTAGATATTCAAGGAGGGTTCATTAATGTGCAGACGTATATATATACACACACATGTATTTGGAACATTTAATAATAAGTCACCTATGAAGTGGGAAAAGGTAGGAGTTGAAGAGGAAGAAATACAGAACATGCAGAAGACAAACATTTTTGTCCACTTCAAGCTGAGAAAGTAGAAAGAACAGAAGATATTTAATTAAAAAATTAGAACATAAAATTGAGGTTATGCTCAAGTTATTTTGATGTTTATGTTCAAAACAAACCTATTTCCTTTACATATAAAAGTCTGTAATACTCCACGAGGTCTTAATTTTTCCAGTATTTCTGAACTGAAATCTTCACCCTGACATAGAGGTTATAATTTCTAATTCTGCCATACCAACTATATTTGCTTATTGCTACTCCTCATTGCACTGGACTTCATCAAAACTCCTTATGGTTGAAATATGACAATGAAATATACACTAGGAAGAATACACATAACTAATATACAAGAAGGATTACAGAACAGCAAAGCAGAAGAATCAGTTGGTACAGCTTTTTTATTGTACTTCAATCACCGGTAACAAAATATTACTGAGTTACACTTTAAATAAGGATTCTTTCAGTGATAATAGGCATGAAAGAGTACAAATTAAATTCCAAAGCTGAGGGCAGAAGCAAAGTCCAGGTCCCACGCCTACTCTTTTTACCAGTATTGCTAATTAATAGTTTTTCAGAAGATTCAAACACAGTAAAAAAATGTGGACTGATATTAGAAGCAGTGCAGTATCACTGTCACCAGTAGGGTGAGGACAGTTTCATAAACCTGCATTTTATACTTTTTTTGTCCTTAACTCACCTTTAGGCTTTTCTTGTGTCTTTTCTCTTTAATATGCTTATGGGCAAAAGCCACCGACTCAATCAAAACATCACACAGTTTGCAGGTATATTTTGCTGACAGGTAGCTTCGAGGTTGCTAAAATAAAGACAGTAAAAAACCCTAAAATATAGAAAGATATTACCTTCATTTCATTCAATATCCGTGCTAAGTTGAATGACTATCTCTGAAATCCAGAAAATCACTTCAGCTTTTCTAATGCCATCTTTACAGTCAAAAAGTTTGCAAATCAAATATAACGCTAGAATTAATTGTGGTACTGGGTTAATCAAGCCCAACACCTTGTCTTTTACAGTGGAAAATACCCAATACCCATGGAAGAATATATCAACTGAACAAACATACAATAAAACTTTTCTGGTCCACTGCTCCAGCATCTAGTGATCTGATGTTAATTCATGAACTAAAGCAGCAGCCATTTTTTGTGCTTAAATTGCTGCCAAACCAACATTTATTACAGTAAAACAAGCAGAGTAACCTGCCTTCTCTTGACAAACCATTAACAGCACCCATTTTGTACGTTACATCAATTCAATAACTAGACTTTCTAGCTACAGTCAGAGAAACTGCTCAAAGTGTACCCTCTACATAGTATTTACAGAGAAAAAAAATAGGAGAGGACTATACAAGTAAGACAGTGGCACCTTCTTCAGTCTATAAATGCCATCTCGTCTCAATCGTTCTTCAGCTTGCTGCAGCCCTAGAAGTTCTTTTGCCGACAGCGTAGATTCATCTATGACTGGACCATCCACTTCATCTTGATCGTACTCGTCTTTTCTAGTTCTTCTCGATCTTCTTGGTTTTCTAAGCTTCATTTCTTATAAAGAGTTAAGAGAGCAAAGATGGCAAATAACTTCAGAGTACCAAACAGCATTTTTTTTATAATTACCATTCTACTTATGTGCGAATCAAAGAAGATACAAATCATCTACCCTCCATGGTTTCATCTGTGCTATGCAAGTCTGATAACAGCAAGAGTGTGTATTTCTGTCATAACCTATAGTACCTTTTTTCCTGAACTATTAAAAAAACACTAATTTGTCCCATTGAAGTCATTGACCTTATTTAGACAGCTTTGTTAAAACTGGCAAAAAAAACACCCTAACATGAAAAGGTAGAACATATCGAAAGATTTCAGGATGCCTGGTCATGCTTGGGCAGATGAACAAGCTAGAAAGTGAACTGACCAATAAACCACTACGAATATCACAGAATTAGTGAGTGTAGGCCAATCGGAATGATTTGTAAGAGCTAACAGCACTATGATACAGCACTGCCATGGCTTAGCTGACTACAACAATTTATTATCACCAGTACTAACCGCCTGTTAATGTTACTTGCCTTTCAATTAAACCAGCATACGGATCAGTATTGCCTTCACATTATTAAATAGTCAAGTGGAAAAAAAAAACCAACCCCTTTTGGTGACCTAAGTCAATAAATAATGAACTTGCTAAGTATTTGCACACATTGCTTAATAAAGCTATAGAACTGGCAGAATAAACATGCTTAGAAAGCTTGTTATGTTTACAGCAAGAGTTCTGGAACAAATTAATGTAAATACCACTTCTACTTTTAAGCAAACTCTGTCATCATTTTGAAGCAGGAATTGCTACTGGTCCAAAGAACACCTGTAAAAATCATCTCAGGAATGAATATACGCAGGTCAGATTTTCACACATGATTTTAGATCATATCTTACCTTTCACTTGTACAGCTATACAGGATGTCCAGATACATGGAATTTCTAAAGTTCCCTGCTCCTAAGAATGTTTGTCCAACTTCCTTAGACTCCAAAGCCCTTATCCTAGCATGAGGTTTTAATGTTTGATAATTAAAAAAAAAAAAAAGATAAAACACAACTGCTCTACCAAATACCTTTACAAAGTTTCTTTCCTGTGACTACAATTTTTGTCTCTAATAACTGGCAAAAGGGAAAGAATCTGCTTGTGTATTTTCAACCAGTTATTTGATTCAGTTCACTAAGCAGCATGCATGTGCTAGTGTTGTAAAACAGGACCAGGACAAGAGTGGCAATATAGTTTCTTTCAGCAGCAGCACAAGCTTATGCTGGAATAAGCAGACCTAAGGCTGTTTATTGAATAGGCTGCAGGGACAGTACTCCAAAGGAAGCTCCAAGGAGCAGAAACAGAAGTTTGAGCCTCTGAACTTTACACAACCCTTCCATTTGCCATGCTGACTCTCCTGCTCAAAGTCCTAAGATCTGCCACCATTGTTTGACTACATTTTTACTGATCAGTGTAGACAGAACTTGGAGAAAAATGTGTATTAATTGAATGTCTTTGCAGGAAAGCGTATGACAACTACCTACTTACCAATTATTTCTGTAACCACTAAGTAACTTAAAAAAAATTACAAGTACATAAATACTGCTAATATTTGGTAGTTACAGTATTGACAATCTAATTATAGGTTAATGGCTGAATAAAGTACTAAAGACAAGCTAAAGTCAAAGCTTCTGCAGAAAAATCAGTGCCTCAGAGATTTAGTAAACTTCCTTATGAGCTGCTGTAAAAAGGCACAAATGTAAAGAAAAGGGACAACTGCATAAGGGATCAAGTAAAATGAAATGCTACATTTTTAGTAACTGTTTCCTACTTCACATAGCATTAGAGCTTTCGAAGGGGTCTCGACAGATGAGCTATGCCATGCCTGTGCTTCACAGCAGGATGAAATTAATTTTGTCAATCCTGGGCAATGCTCACCTAACCTGTTCTTGAACGTCTTCTGGTACATACTCCATGAGCTGCCCATACAACTTCTCCAGTACTTCACTAGCTTTACCATTAGAAACTTTCCCTTTATTCCTCACCCAAACCTTTCTTGCTCAATTTTAGGCCTATTGCTTTGTGTACCATCTATTGGAAAGTCACAAGCCAGATGACTACATCACCTTTTAGTATCTTCCTAGATACAGCTGAAGACTGTTATCATGCTTCCCTACTCTTTCCTTTTCCAGAAAGATTGGGGATTGTTTACAGTTACTGTAGTTTCTGTTTTATATGTGCCCTAGCATTCTTCTTGGTCTGTTTGGACTATTTCTGTTTTATTTATTCAAGTGGGGTGCCAAAGCTGGACAGAGTACTGCAACTGAGTTTAACAAAGACTTACAGAATAACGAGTCCTTCAGGCTGAGAGTCTGTTTTCATGCCTCACAACACCATGACACTGACTACTCATTATCATCTTCTGATTCACTAGGATTTCAGCTTCTTCTCCAAAAAACCTGCTACTTTATAAATAACTTTTCCCCTTTTATTTGTATAGTTGACATTCCTACTAGACAATGGCATTTGCAAATATATCTTTTGTATTTCATCCTATATGTAAGTCATTTTTTTCAGTCATTTTAATGTTATGTTAATGCAAAGTTATTTTAATTGGCCTTCCTGCTTTTCTGCATTCAGTTTGTGCAAGCTCCAAAGCATATTCAAATTTAAAAGCACACAATTAATAACTGTGCTGTCTTCATTCATCATCAGACTAGTGTAATAAACATTTGTATTGGGTTTGCATGGCAAGGTTTTGGTAGTGGAGGCACTGCAAGGGCAGGTTCTATGAGAAGTTGCTAGAAGCTTCCCCCATGTCCAACAGAGCCAGTGCCAGCTGGCTCCAAGACAGACCCCCGTTGCTGGCCAAGGCCAAGCCCATCAGTGATGGTGGTAGCACCTCTGGGATAACAGATTTAAGAAGGGGGGAAAAAAGGGAATGTGGCAATTGCAGCTGGAGAGAGGAGTGAGAATATGTGAGAAACACAGTTCTGCAGACACCAAAGGTCAGTGAAGGAGGGAGAGGTGCTCTAGTTGCAGGAGCAGAATCTGTTTTGCCCATGACAGTAATGGCTGAATGATCTCTCCCTGTCTTTATACTTTTCTCTCCTCTATCCAGCTGACAAGGGAAGTGACAGAACAGCTTTGCTGGGCACCTGCGGTCCAGCGAGGGTCAAACCACCACAACACTGAACAGAACAGAATCCTTGTAGATGCTTGCTCAGTGCTTCCTATCATTTTGACAAAAATCTTTGAAAAGTATCTTCTGGATATAGTTATCTAATTATCTCTGCGAATGTCTTTTATTAATTTCATCTATAGAATTTTCCTCTAGTTTACTTACAGGACTGGCACATGAGAGTGTCTGAAGTACTAGAGTATCTACCAACTGCTTCTCCCACGTCCACAGGGGGCTGATCAGTACTTTAAAGAAACACATTAGAAGGACTTGGCATACGTTTTTCTTGAAAAATGCATGTTTACTGCTACTCATCTCTTCATTACCTATCAAATACTTATAGTAGGTTACACTATTTGTTCCAGAACAGATTCCCAATATTAAAGTTGTGTACCATTTCTTTAGATTCCACTTTTAAGAGATGCTTGCCCTTTCCTTTATGACAATAGTTTACTTCTCCTCAATAAGTTCTCAGGTACTATTGCTGGTGGTCTCAGAAATCTACTTCAGTGAGTTCCTGAAGTTTCACAAATGAAAGTTCATTAGACCCAGTAAATTCGAGAACAAACTTGTGGAAGCATTCTAGTCTGCTCTCTCCTCAGCTGAGGTTGAGCTTAAGTGTGCAACTTACTTCTAGTTTCTAATACATGACAGAACAAAAATGATTTTTTTGCTTTAACAGTGAATCTTGAAATTTTACTTTTCAGTAAGATGCGCAGAAAGATACCGTACTGGATAGCTGTGTAAAAACAAACATGTTGATTACCGAAGATTCCTTTCTGCATGTCTGGCATGTCTTCGCTCATGAAGTCTTCCTGAAGTTGCTGTCTTACATTTCTGTGTCCAGCACCTTCAACCTCATGAAGGGAGTCCTTTTGTGTCCTGCTATGCATGGGCATCCAGGCAACAGATCTGTGCTCCCTCCAGCTGTCAGAAGTATCACAGTGGTCATCAGACACCCACTTCTTCATTTGGTCTCTTTGGGTATCACTTAACTTTGACACTTGACTGTAAGTTGTGTTTTTAAGTGAATTTGCGCTACTCAAAATACTACGTGGCCCTCGCTTGGGACTGCTTCCATAACGACCTGGTATTCCCTTTTTCTTTTGCAGGTTGATATCTATTTTATTGCTATGGCTATTTCCGCATTCATCCATGACTGTGTAGTCTTTCTGTAAGGGATTTCCTTTTAATTCTTCTTGATGTAAAATTTCCTGTCCCTTATTCTGTTTGGCAAAGCAAGGTTTTGCAGCATCTGCAATGGCTATTGCTGTTCAATTTAGGGATTCCCACCTAGAAATTAGAAAGTTAAAAGTTGTAGTTTAAAATTGATCAAGTGATAAACACTGGTTATTACTTGTTATAGAAATCTCAACAATCAGAGCCCCGGCTCTGTAATACCATCAAGGCAAGCAAGTCTTGGTGGAAAGCAAAATTTGCTCCAAGTAAACAAATGACAGTTCAAAATTCAGGTTTCTTCTCTTAAAATGCCTAACACCTATGGGCGGTTCACAAAACCCAGAGACAGCCTATGGCTTTTTTAGACATTAAGGTCTAGATGCCTGTAGGAGAAAGTGACTTTTAAGAGTTCACATCAAATTCTCAGCTCAGTACAGGAAAGCTTTGAAAGAATGACTGAAGTAACTTTGTAGCATGTAGAATATGTAGGAGGCAACAATGATGATAGCCCCAAAGCCATTCTACATCATCTGAATATTCCCCTTTCCCCATAGTAGCCACTCTTCACCTTGTTAAGAATGAAAATTGTGATCGGAAG
>NW_010514106.1:34676-35543 GCF_000687285.1 Phaethon lepturus
ATGTAGAAATTGAGTAGCAATCTGTCAGGCAAATGTGATACACTGATTAGGAAACAATGTTGCACTCCCAGTGCACTCTGCATGTTTTACTTAGTCCTAAGATCTCACATTACTTGGTATTAAGCACTCGTATTTCATATTATGTTAGTATTCTCTAAAATATCTGGGCTAATGATGGGCTCTCTCCTTGCCCACCTTCCCCACTTGGTCTCATCCATATTCTTATTGTAAAACATTTCCAGGAAGCTATAAGTCTAACGTTAGCATAAACTCACATGGATTGGGAAAGGGGGAGTTACCTGGAAGAAACTGGTTTAACACACGTAAGCAGCAGTGGTCACATTGATGCTTAATATTGTATTATTTAAATACAACAAAAAAAGTTTTACCTTTCAAAAGACAGGTATGTGCTTAAGGATGCAGAGAAGGCTGTAGGGCGTTTACAAGACGCACTTAAACAGCAAGAAATACCCTTCTATTGCCTTGAATACAGGAGTAGGGTACCTGATTTTCTCCAAATCTTTCATTATTTTTTTAAGTTCTGCAGGCCCCAAAGGCACCCTTAGGCCTCTCGGTGTCTGATTTCTAATAGCTTGAGGCTTTTAGTGCTTACCCCCTCTTGGGCTGAAGAGGTTTTTTTCTCTTACATGAATACCAAAACAAGTAGGATTTTGGTCCCAAAGACCTAAACTCATGGCCAGTTATGCATAAGCGTGGAGACGCAGCTACTACAGCTGGGAGCCAAAAGAAAAGCTTCCAAGGCACACAGCGAACTTGCGTCCTACTTCAGGAAAGAAACTACTGTCAAACCTGAATTTCAGAGTGACCTAAAACCAGCTTGTTTTAGAGTCACCCCCAGAAGCAAGG
>NW_010514107.1:0-299 GCF_000687285.1 Phaethon lepturus
GGACATCTGTACTTTGTTCAATTCCCTTTTGAGCTCATTGCATCCCCAAGACTTTTTTGGTCTCTCTGGCCCCTTCGAGACCTCTCTGATCCCTGTGACGATGCCTCTTGTTCCACCAGAACCTTTTCTGTCACCATCTTGGCGCTCCAGAGCGGTCTGTTTTCTGTCTTACGGTATGTTTCTATATGGTATCTGGTACCCAGATGATGTCTATCATCAGCTCAGATCTCTTCTTCTGTTTCTCAGATGTGTTGATATAGATGAACACCATCTCCTGAGGTGTTTTTGTTGCATTTTCT
>NW_010514108.1:0-21505 GCF_000687285.1 Phaethon lepturus
ATTTCACTCAGGGTATCTGCTACCTTATAAAACCTCACTCGCATCTGCTTAGCCTGACCAAAAACGTGTTTTTAGCTAGAGGTTCAGCCCACCTAGGAGAACAAGTAGGATGCATCATTTCACACCTCTCTGTGGGTTCCGCAGGGCTGGAAGTGGAAATTTCAATTGACATGTGATGCGATTTGCTCTTGCTAATTGCTCCAAAGCTCCCAGGAAGCACCGGCCTCACCCTGCCATCACCAGCACTAACAGTGCCTTTGTGACGGTACACAGAAATAAAAATTGCCAACTTTCTTTTCCTTCTTCAATTAGGTTGTCCTCAGTTCTGTCCCTCTGAACTCCAGGGACTTCTCTCCAAGGAGAAACTGCTTTTTGATTTTCATCAAGATACTAAAGTCAGCAGTGAGCAGTAGGACGCAAAGGACAAGAAGAGAGCATGCTACTGTTCCCAAATTTTGGGAGGGAATAAACTGATGTGAAACACAGGCATTGCTTGTAAGGGTTTGGACTGAACAAAGTCCTTTGCAGATGTATATCAAATTGATTTTACTTGAACGAAAAGCACGTAGGACAAATTACAAGAGTCACAACATTGTGCTGTTTTCTAGATAAAAAGTCTTTGGTTATTTGATCCTGTTCTTCCAGCAGTCTCCGTACCATTGCATTTAGCTGCCCACTTTGAAATTTCAACCAGTTTCAAAGGCAACCCAAGTCTTAGGATGGATTTGCAAGGCTGGCATCAGGCTTGCCTTCTCCTTTGAGCATATCATTAAGAAGCAAGTGACCTTGTGTCCTGCTGTGCTGCTGGGGAGGCCATTTTCAGAGGATAGCCCTGTTTAAGAAGTCACATTTCATAATGGGTGGAAGAAGGGTTGGCAGAAGCCACTTAGAAATCAGGGGACGGCACAGCTCACTTAAAAAAAACACTCACATGTCTGGGTTTGAGGCAGGTGTCAATAATAAGCAGTGACAAATGAACATCAGTCTGTGTCCACAGAAAATGTCTCATCTTGGCCATGTTCCAGGCACACTGCCAACAGGGATGCATTAGTCCCTGTTGTCAAAACTGCTCTATTTCACACACACAAAAATTAAATATTCCCTTGGCCAAATGGAAGGAATGGGTAGGAAATGGAGGCAAGTGTCCCAGCCTGGACCACTGAAAGTGCCTACAGCTTTTTAGATGCAAGAAGGTAATTTTCCATCTCTTGCTATTCCCCTACACTAGTAAGTGATTGCCTTGTGCTCATCTGGGCTTTGGTTCCTACCAGGCACTCAGAGACCTAACATTTAACAGCAAAAGCAATTACAACACAGCGCTACTCTAGGAGACCTGAACTGTGCAGTCACAACAGTCCTGTCCCAGAGGGTAGAGGCAAGCCTATTTTTTCAGGCTTGATTCACAGCAAATGGCACCTAACTCATAGTGAGCTTGCTGGCATGACCAGCCTTACCCATAGAGCAGGGGGTGGCAGATCCATGGTCATGCACAGCAAAACTAAGATAGCAGAGTCCCTCTCTGTTAAAACTGCTGGGCAGTAATGGCATTTCTTAAGGGAGAAGACTGGTGATAGACATGTGGGACATGTGATACTGATACATACTGAGTGCACTCATCAGATATTTGGAGACATAAGCATAAATGCTCTCTTCAGCTGATGCTTGAAGAAGTAAAAACAAATGAGCCCTGATGGCAAGATTCAAGGACACACAGATGTAAACAGGGAAAGACTCCCACAATATCCTACAGGACAAGAGTTTGACTTCAGCAGTTGCTGCTTGATCTGGAACAGCCTGGAGTTCACCAGGGCTTATGTTTTCACTTGCTAGAGGAGGCTTCCTGGAGAAGCCCATGCATTAGTGGCTCTACTTCATCTTCCATGCTGTATTTTCCTTTCAGGCCCTTCCAGTATCCCAGACATCAGCTCATCACTTTCCCACCACTACTTGTCCATCATTATTTCTAAGAAATAGCTGTATGACTGTACACATCTGGCTGTAGCTCCAGCTGACATGAGGAGGTTATTGTGCTTGGGTTTAAGAACACTTTAAAAGGGCTTATAGCCCACCAGCCATCCATTTTCTTGTATACTTCTGAAGACTGAGATTTCCCTTCCTTTGAGACTTCTCTAATTATCCTTAATAAAACAAAAAATACATATTTCTCCCCGTTAGTAGCTTGCTCTTGTACTTTGCAGGCCTCTTGGTTGTTGCTTATGCCTGGTGATAATGACTCAACAAGAAAGCTTTAGCACGTTACAAGAGCAGACTTTGGTCACTGGAATTTTTAGCCTGTGTCTGACACATAGCTTTTGGGGGCAGAGGATTTCATTTGTTGTGTCTAAGACCATTGCCCTAAATACTTCCTACTCCTCTCGATTTTCCCAGACTTTATATGATCCCAGAGGGCATTTCACATTCCCTCCAACTTAACTGCAGTAGAGTCTGAAACTTGCATTGCCTCTTCCAGCGCCTAATAAAGTCTCATGAGAACAACGGCTTTTTGTGTGCAGTTACTTTCTATATCTGAAGGATACTCCTGAACTTTAGCCTGACTTTTGCTTTTGGCTCCTCTCCTAGGACTTTGATCCAAGAAACCCTCTCAACATGTTCCACTTGCTCAGCTGGGGAATTCAGCTCTGCGGTATCTTGCATTGCAGATTATTTTTAGGGATGATCAAATCAAGACAGATAAAATAAGAAACAAGCTGAATCTTTGCTAGAGCTGACTGCAAAATGCTGTGACTTACTTACCAGCACTTGGTCTCATGGCCAGAGTGGAACTCTGACCCAAGAAAGAGGAAAATGTATTCCTGATGGACCTATTCAGAGTGGGGCCTTGAACTTGGCAGCCTGCAGGCCACACTATCAAATTAGTCTCTCGCTCCCTGATATCTTGCTTCCTGGGTATCAGCTACCTCCTGCTTTGGGGCTACAGAAGTCCCACATGAAGGCCGCCTGTGGCCTCTCAAGGGGAGGTGCAACAGCAAGCAGTTGGTGCCCTGCAGCACACCAGCAGGACTGAAGAACAGCGGCCAGGTGACGTGCATGCCGATGTGCAAAGGGCTGAGCTGGTATGATACAATAGGCAGCCCCACATTCCAGTCCAAAAAAGCACTTGAAGGAAAGCACACTGAACTAGCACCATATTCTTGGTTGGTGGTGTTGGCCTGAGCCACAGTTACTCACTGATGTAGTCCTTTCCCGTTACGAGAGACAACACTACCTACTGGAACAACAACCTTCCACATGGGCAGCCTTCTTTCATTATCTAGCTGTCCATAAGCTTTCTTGCACAGCAAGAGCACACCTTCACACAGAAGCAGCCAAACAGGCCAAGGATGCATCAACAGACCTTGACAGCTCAGTTGTGCTGCCTACCAGCACCCAGTGAGCAGCACAGTTAGTTTTAGGATAAAAAGGAGAGATCACATAGGTCAACACAGTCATCTGCATGCCAAAATACCAAAATTAAATCCAAATTTCATTTCAAAGTTAAGGAAACATCATCCTTAGCTGTGAAGGACATCCTAAACAATGATGGCCAGGAAGACTGGTGATATGCTTCTGAATTTCACTTAAGTCCTTTAATAAATGGCTATCAGATCTTTAATAAACTCAGCTGAGCTGTCTAACGACAGCACTCATCATCTAGCACTTTAATGGAAAGAAAAGAGCAGTAGAAAACAGTGAGACGTATCTTTCTGTGTCATATACCAAGACTTAAGAAAACAGTTTTGGGGGAAATTCCAGAGTACAGTGTTGTAGAAACGTGAAGGACAAAAACTGATTTGTTTTCACTGATGTGAGGAAACAGGCTTTGCTCTTAACTGGTCAGTATTGCCTGGGGAAAGAAAAGAAAAAAACCCGCCACTGAAGAACAAAGAAGCTAGTCTAAACTAGTCCCTTAAAGGTATTTATTTTTAAGAAGGGAATTTTCCCTTTTTTGTTTTCCAGGTTGACTATTGCCAACAGTATTTTTGCTTATGCTATGCCTGCTGACCTACCACATTTAGCCTACTTGCACTAATTAAACTTTAATTAAGTTTATTAGGTGTTCATCTAACATCAAAAGTAAGTCAAAGGCTTTGCAAAGTGTTGGCTAAGGTCTTAACATGACTGGGCAGTTTTGGTTTACATAATTTTATTTATATATTTATGTAAAAGGTATCTTAGAAGTGTAGGTCACTTCTAACCTACTCATCATAACCTTTCCTAAAGCCACAGCAAGCACTTGGTCTACAGTTTCACTTAGGACTGGCATAACAAGGAGTGGGACTTCTTGATTTGCTGTTACTCTTGGTGTAACAGAGACCTCCAGAGACTGACTTGTGTTTTAGGATGCTCCCATGAGTCCAGGCCCATCAGGTGCCTCAGGTCTCTCCTTGTAGGCTACTAGTCATGTCCTGTTGCATTTCTACTTCTTTAAAAAATTAGGGAAAGGACTCTTCTTCAATTTCACCCCACCAGTGCAGAGTGAAGTCTCTGCTTTGTGCACAGACAGTTGTTTTACAGTCAGCCTAACACTTTCTTCAAATAACTCAAGCCAAGTTTCCTAACAAGTCAATCTTTTCCCTATTTCCTCTTCTCTCTGCCTCCAAAATAAATTCCCTCATGTCCCAGGAAATGTGCTGCCACCAGAAGTTTCTGAACTTCTGAGACAGTATCAGAAGTTTAACATGACACCTGGAACAAGTGTATCATATCCGCCCCTCACACGCCACTGATGAATTAACCAGTGGTCTGAAAGATCCCATTAAAAAAGATGCTGGTCCTATCCTGAATAGCATTGCTCTTTTTGAATTTCTGCAAGATTAGCTGGGAAGGTGAAAGTGAGCTGCTTGTACATACCTCAGAGATCAGCAGTCTGTTGGTTGGCATCCATAATTGCCCTCTTCCATGGTTCACTCCATTCCCACCTTCAACAAAAATTGGTCAGCGTTTTGTCCTAGCCCTGCAGCCCAGCATATCGAGGGAACGCAGACTGAGCCCAGCACAACCCATCTTCAAGTCCCAATTCCCCACAGCATCCTCAGAGCAGGGCACAGGGCACTGGCAGCGCACTTGCCCCCAGAAGGTTTTCAGCCCAAGGTCCTTCTGCAAGTCCTCTACTTCGCAAGTCTTGCCAGCCGAGTCACACAATGGCTCCGACATTGCATGTGCACCCTCTGAAACTGAGAGCACAGCTCAGTTTGTGCTGGGCTTGGGTCTACTCACTCCTCCGGGTTATGGGCATGCCACCAGCTGTCTTGAAAGACCTCTGTCATTAGACTCTCCACCTCTACCCAAAACCTTTACCCACGACACAGCCAGAATAACTGCACAGCCCGTGAGGTCACCCAGCAGCAGTTAATACAACCCACAGTTTATTTTGCTATCAGCCATATCCACGCCTGCGCTTTGTTCTTTAGATATTGTGCCCGCTCCCTGGTTGACTGTTCATAGTTAATGCTGAACTGATTGTTCGATGGGGCTGTTCAGGTTGGTGACGCCCTGCTCTGGCATGGTGCAGCATGGAGAAGTCTCGACACCAGTGTGGGCATCCTACAAGACTGCAGATGGGGCTTCCAGGCAGCCACAAAGCTGAATAACAAACCAAAATGCTCCAAAAGCAGCCAAAGGGCAGGATCAGGCAAAACTCTGTCGCATCGTCTTGTCCTATTATCAAAGTGTGCTGATCTTCGCCAGGAGATACAGAAGAACTTCTCCACCACAAAAAACATGCCTCGAATATGGACAAAAATCATCAACATTTTCAAAAAAGAAGGAAATAGCTTTTAAAACAAGACACGTTTTTCATTTTGGATAAAGCTTTCCAGACATGCTGTGATAAGCATAGCATAAGAAATTACGCGGATAATTTTCTGCATAAAAATGCAGGGGGAAAAAATGCCTTTTTTTTTTTTTTTAAAACAAGCACCAACTTAAAAAAGGAGGTTTTGGAAAAGAATATTTTGGCAAAAAACTTTCATCTTAGTGCTTAGCAGCCACCAAATATTTACCTTTGAAAAACAAAAATTTGTTCAGAGCTTTGGATTTTGCTTTTTTTCCTTTTTAAACAAGAGAAAGTGCGCATTGGCACTGAGTGAGGAGGTTCTCACAAAAAAAACCCTCACCATCAATTTTCAGTGACTTCTAGGTAAAAAGATACACAAATCTGAGACTAAATCCAAATTCCCAGAAGGACCACACATAGCTGCATGGGCTTATTTCCCCCTTAATGATAGATATCTCCCAGCTGGCATCAGAGGGCATTCAAACGGGTGTTAGACCCACGAAAGCAACGTCTCCTCGGGTTCCTCTTCCCTGCAAGGCCACTTGCCCGGCAGCAGTTCCTTTGCCTCCTCCATCGCCTTCCCCATGCCACGGTGCTCGTCCCAGCGCACACTTCTCCGGAAACACTCCGCAGCTCCTCGGAACGCCATTGCCTTTGCGGCAGAGACGAATGAGTCAGGGCCCCTTTTGGCTGTTTGCAGCTGGCTGATTTGACAGAGACTCCAACCTTAAAGTAAAAATACTACTTTGTAAACAAAGCTGAGATGAGATTTACCGCAAAAGAGGAACAGGGAATTCATTGTTCCAAACAATAATCACCTATTTCTTTTATTTTTTTTAATCTATGAAAAGAAAAAAATGTTCATGGTGAGTGTTCTGTGCACAAACACGATTTTCTAATGAGACATTCTGTACATCAGCTAAGCCGAGCAATGGAAGCTCTGTGCAGGAATGAAATGGGTGCATATGCCTCCTCCAGCAGAAGTAAAGGTCTGGGAAACCAGATGCCCCTTGAACACATCTTGGAATCAATCCTCCTGGTATTCTTTGGCCTGCAATGTACAGAACAGGATAACAATCTCCCTGGGCCTTTAAAAGCAAATCCAAAAAGCCATGATCGGTCCTGACTATTAAATAAAACTACTCCCAATGGCCTGCTGCTAAACCTCAGATGTCATCACATGGAAATACCCAACTCAGAAGCATCAGCTCACCGTAAGCGTCCCAGCGGGGTAGGACCCAACTCACGGAGGTCTGGTTTTAGCCCCGGGTGAGCCCCAGGCAGGAGGCACAAGCGTGCAGTGCAACTCAGAGGTGTACCAAGCTCATGCAGCAAGTGAGGCAGATCTACCCCAGCGTGCTTTCATCCTGGAGGATCCACCGGGGAGATGGATGCTGCAGGTCCTTATGGAGCAGGAGGAGAAATCTTGGTCTCTACCTGCGCTGCTCCGCGAGGTAAGCGCTCCCCCTTGCTCGTTCTGTTCATACTGACATTGATGCGCAGCCTTTCGTGGAATATACGCTATAAATACATATGCCAGTTTCCAAAATAGCCTCGCAGGGTTAGACTGTAGACAGTGCTGCTCCCTGATGTCTCCTGCATCTATTTTAGTAGCTCTGCAGAACCTGCAGCAAGCCCCGTATTGTGGGATCCTCTCTCCCAGTGACCCCTTGCTCTCAGCTCACGGAGGGCTGGAAGGGCTCTGGTTCCAAACCCGTGTGCTCTGTGGCATGGGAAAAAGCAGAGAGGTAACTAGAGAAACAGAGCATTTGGCAAATGTGTACTGAACTTCTCACAACAAACCCATGAGTTCAGGCAGCCCATCTCTATGGCAACCAAACAGCACAAAAACAAGACATTAACACCTAAATTTATTAGCGTGCATGTGCTTAGCTATTATCATTCCATGGGTATATTCCCCTCCTTACCCCCCCACCTCCTTTTGGTTCCTAATGAAGACAACTCAATTCTAGTTCAAATGCCAACATAAACACAGGCACACAATTTACAGACAGCAGAGCTGAGGTTTTCGTATTTTTAATCACAGTTTGAAAAACAAAACAACAAAAAAAAAGCAAAACAAAAAGGCGGTGTGTAGGGACTTACCCAATTTCCATTTTATTTTGCAAAATTTTTAAAGATTTGCAAGTCATGGGGACAACGGAAGAGATACCATACATCCTACCCTAACAGGTTTATGAAGATTTCATTAAATGGAGGAATCAGGATTATATGCTACTTCTCCCAAAATAATTTCAAAGCACCTTGCCTTTATTTTATATCGACATTACAAGCAGCTCCCTGAGGAAAACGTAACACAATCTCCACTGTGCCACAAGGCTTCAGGTCCTGTCACAGGCACTGGGGTAAGTGTGTTGCTATTTGGGTATGTTCACTCCAGAAATAAGCAAGAGGGGGGTTAAGATGCTGGGAAGCAGAGACTGCATGCAGCATCCTGGGTTTTGCCAGCCAGGCTAATGAAGTCAAGACATTTTTGGAGATCCAAGTGTGCCTGAGGGTCCCGAGTGAATTCCAGTGGCCTCAAGAGAAAAGACCATACTGGGACAGCTTGTAGAAGACAACAAGGTGTTAGGTCTGTATCTTTGCAAGTCAAAGTGAAACAGGAAAACAGAGGATGTGTCTCAGCCCAAGGCACATTTGAAGTTGTGTGGGCCATTCAGAGGGCTAACAACACTCTTCACATTTAGTTAAGTGTTCACTGAACGTCTCTTTTTCATCTGTGCTTCAGGATTTAGAATAACTTTCATTAGGGATAAGGATCTGGCTTTCTTGGGGTGGATAGTCTTAAAGAGTCTAGTCCTGGTCACAGTCAGAGACAAGAAAAGGGACAGGACAGCCTGGCAGCCTAGTCCTGTCCAGCAATCTCTATGCTGTCCAGATGTGCAACAGACCTCATTGCTGGGACAGAACTGCCCTCCCAATAACAGCAGTGCAGATAAGCGAAATAAGGAAAAGCCTCCAGTGGCATGTGGCAGTGAGCCTTGCCTCAGGATCAAACAGGCTTTATAAATAAGTCGCTAGCATTTCTGGAATCAGAGCAAAGTAAATATGTGGTTAGTGATAAGACTTAAACACAAACTGACCTCTTAAGTTGGTAAGGACTGCAGGTGGTGGATCAGGCTCATCAGTGCTCCATGTGCGCTAATAAAGCCTGATAACACTAAAACCCTCCATTACTGCAGAGGGGAGGGTAGAGAGAACAGCTCTGAAGGCCACCAGAACCATTTTGATGCCAGCAGGTTGAAGACATCAAGCAACAATTTCCCCAGACTCCTACCTCAAGGTGTGTGCATGCGTCAAATTACCCCGGCCCTAGGGACTCACTTGGCTCCATATACCAGACTTCAAACGTCTGGAAGTCCTTTCTCCGACTCGCATATTTCCACTTCCATCACGCACTGTTTCCAGGTGGAAGACACCTTGTCTTGGGGTTAATTCAGATGTAATCACTATAGGGTTAGTTCAGATGTAATCATTAATCATTCTGTGTTTTTGCACAATGACAGCAAGGAAAATCCAGGCTAAACACTCAGGAAAAATCTTTAGTGGGAAGGGCAACAACAGACTGGGAGATGATGCCTTGGAAGAGCATGGAGTGTCCATGAAGACCTATCAGCAACTGCTTGTGTAAAATTGGTCTTGCTCAGGGGCAAAAGGAGGGACTAGGTGCCTGCCCAGGACACCAAGGACAGTTGCTGAATCAATGGTGTTGAGAGCAGTGCTTTCACCTCTCGCACGGTGCTGCAACCTCGGGTGAGAAGTCTCATGAAAAGTAAGATTTGCCACTGTCACAGGCATGACTTGACACAGTATGGAGTGGATATAAAATGCCAGAACTGCCTAATCAAAGCCAGGGCAGAAGGGCCATGGATTTTCACAAGGTTTTTCAGCTCTTTAAGAGTAGATGCTGGCATGAAAATGGACTGGCTTCCCTTCAGAGGACCATGCGGAAGGCCATGTAGCCCAACACTGCTTCTCAGCCCTGACAGCAAGTGGATTACAAGGGACAGATAAAAAAAAAAGCATCAAACCAGCCTTCTCCTCCAGCATCCCTCAGGTGGAGTCACTAAAGCATTTCTGAACTTACACCAGTGAAACCAAGAGCTAGATTTAGCCCATCACGGTACAGAAGGTCTAATGGCAAATTGCTTGTCATCTAATTTCAGACATGTGATTAGAAAATGTTTAACATAAGGGTTGCAATATATTAACCACACTCCCATTAGCAGTGGAACAATCCATTACTAATATCCCTCCATCCTCAGGCAGCACCTCCTCCTGAAAGCACACTGCCAAGATTTAAGCTGACCAGGGCCCCAGTTTCCAGGCCCTTCAGGCAGGTTACAAGAAAGCAAATTAACAGGTTGAAACCCTGACAATTTGCTTCTGAAATAAGGTCACTGAGGATCCTGAAAGTCCCTAACTAGCTGGCTTGCTATCAGCTAAAAGACATTTCAAGAACATTAGCACTGGTGCCAAAAATATCTGGGCTTGTTCCTGCGGCAAAACAGCAGCAGGAGAAGGAGGCTGAGGATAACGTGTCAGTGTGATGTGTGGAGCTGAGCTGTTATGATCTTGTTTGTTGGGGTACCTCCATTGCCTGGAAGAGTAAAACAGCACCAGCTATGAGGGGATGTGTCTCAACAGCAGACAGGCAAATGCACCCTTGGGAAATCACTGCTTTGCAAGTCCCTGAAGACCTTCAAGAACAGTTTAAAAAAGTCCAACAAAGTGGTTGAAAACCATCTTGCAAAGTGGTTTCCCTGCTGAGACAGGAAAGCAACACTAGTCATACTCACCCCATAGCACTCTACAGAGAGCCAGAGCTTTGTCACCACGACACTCCATCAGCTGAAGCCCTCTGACAATAGGTCTAAGCACACAGCAGCAAAGACGGCTTGAAATAAACCTTCAGCATGTCCAGTCATCTACAGAAGATGCAATTCCACCAAAACAAAATGCTTGGCAACATTATACCCACTTGACCAAAGTTTTTTCTCTACAGGAAGATCTTTTCCCATCTCTAGTCCCTCATTTCAGTCTTTTCAGAAGGAAAATGCTGTATATCAAAATTCAGCAATTATAACAAAATTCATACGCCCAAGCTTCAGTATAAACCCAGCCCAAGAAAAGCTTCGGATTGATCTGGAATAAGATATCTCAGAACCTTCTTTCATGGCTTTCACAATTTGTGTTTTGGATTTTTTTTCTAAATTAAGCATCCTGAAATCTCCATGCTGAGTCTTGGTGCTTTTCGCCCCAGGGTCCTCTGGGGCTGGCATATCACTGGGGTGGGCCCTCTGCTCCTGGTCCGTGTTGAACACAGACCAGCTCCAACTGCTCTTCTCAAACACAGAAACATTTCTGACTCCTAAATCTCGTGCCACCATGCCACTGTCCTGAGCGGGGGAAGACACATTGGAATATATGCAGATTCTGGGTACTAGCTTCTGGTTATTAATACCCTCGCTCCACATATGCATGCACATAGATGCAGATTGTGTAATAGCTTTGAAAAATCATCCAGGCCCTCCGGAGACCGTGCCATCTTGAATCCATTAGCTGCGTTATGAATAAATGAATGAACAAAAGCCAATTTTTTTTCTGACTATGTGGCGAAGGCAGAGAGACACGTACCAGCAGAGAGGTGGAACACAACCCTGCAGAGGACACCGGTGTCCCGAGCGCGCCCCATGATGCTGATTAGCCTTGGTGGAGCTACGCAGGACCAAGAGGTGCCCAAATCCAGACCTGGAGGCTGCTGTTGCCCAAGCGTGTTTATTTTAGTCCTGCTTGCATGCATGCGTGTTCCCAGCACGAGAGGATGTAAACGGGCCCAGCCGTGCCTGCCCAGCCCTCCATCCTGCGGCATGTGCCAAAACTGTTCCGCTCACACCAGCGCGAGGTCACATTTCTTGGCGGAGAGCTCAGCTCCTTCTCCCCTCTCCCTTCCCCCATGCTCCTGGTAAAATATGAAAACAGCCTGCCACCTGCCATTTGCTTGGCCTGTTTCTCTCTGTCTGCCAAAAATTAGCAACATGCCCCAAAATATAATTGGAAACACTGCACGGCACTGCAGGGGTCCCATTTCTGTTGCATAGAAGAGGCTTGAAAAAAAGCCAATTTAATTTCTAGATTCCCCGGGCTGCATATAGCTGCTAAGTGGGGAGGTAAAAAAAGTCACTTTTATCAGGCCAATTCCTATTAGTAGATTCAGATCTTTTAACAAGCCATGCCGTAGGAATCAGCGAGCTGTCATTGCAACCAGATTTAGGGCATTGTTTCTTGGAATTGGAGTTGTGTGGGAGGTCAGAAGTTAGAGGCCAGCATTCCCAAACTTCAGAGCCGAGAGCCTGGGCGTGCACAGCGGAGCTGGGGTGGCAGAGGATTCGCCAAGGTTGACATTAACCCCAAGAAGCAAACTGCCCCCCATTCCCCCAGCTCCCCGGTGGATCTTGCGCAAGTCCCCAGAGGATCCTTGCAGGAGGCATCTGGAGATGAGTCCGGGGCTCTGTCAGGGCTTCGCTGCTATTGCAGCAGCCATGGCTTCAACTCCCGTTCAATCTCTTTACTGAAACAGCTTGGAGACGTGCTGTGTGGCTGAGGGAGGGCTCCCACACCTCCTGTGCTCTGGGCAGCTCTGCCCGCCCGCAGACCATACCGACCGCCGAGGTCCACAGCCACGAGCTGGCCCTGCAAAGCTAGCAGTTATCTCCCTTTTGCAGAAGAGAAGCAGAAAAAGAAATCAAGAAAATACAGGGCGCCTCATTCATGCCACGCTTTGGCAGAGAGCTTGGCCAGCAGATTTCTGAAGCTGAAAAGCAACATTTCACCCCGAAGAGCTGTTTACGTTGTCAGGGTTGACTTGCCAGGCTTACATAAGCGCTGTGCCAGATTGGCTTATTATGTTCCTCCCTCAAAATACTCAAGAGTCTGCTCCTTTGTTACGGGGTGTCTGCATCCACCACGCAACGGAGCTGTGCTAAAAATCAGGTCTCCGTGAGGAGACCGGCACACACGGACACAAGGAACTCTGCCACTCTCCCAGCAATAGAGAGCCCCGCTGAAGGGTTTCAGCTCTCAACAAGAGACAACAGTTGAGAATGTACAACTACGCGGTGAGTGTGTCGCCCACCCCCAGGAGTTACCATAGGCCATCACAGTGTTTGCCCAGCTCAGTAAGCAATCAGTAGTCTGCTTTTTGCACGACTACTTGAGGTAACTCTCATAAGTGGGTTGCCAGGCCATCTTCAGCCTCACAGGGCACTAGAAACCACTTCGCAAACCATATGCTATAA
Organism: Phaethon lepturus; assembly: GCF_000687285.1. Classification (NCBI taxonomy): domain Eukaryota; kingdom Metazoa; phylum Chordata; class Aves; order Phaethontiformes; family Phaethontidae; genus Phaethon; species Phaethon lepturus. Next base: position 13,096 of record NW_010514108.1, read on the forward strand.
AATTAATACTCGCTGTCATCCATCCCAAGCAGCAATAGTACCTCCTGCTTGACAAATGCCTCTGGTAAAACCAAGTGAAAAACCTCCTCGCCAGCCACCCTCCAAAGAGCTGGAGCCCTACCTCTGTCATGTTACCTCTTGAATTCTGCTCTCTCCCTGACCTTATATCAAAGCCATACAGCACACTCACTTAGGGTGTAATGGTCCGAAGAGGAGCAATCTTCTCATCTTCTCTTAGGGAGAAGAGTGCATAAACCTGAATCACAGCAATACTACATAACTCCCCAAACTCCTCTCTGGCCAGGTTCCTCAGAGAAGATGCGTAGGGATGCCCAGATTAGACATCCTGGGGGCACTCAAGTGTAACTAAGAGCCTTGTGGTACAGCGCACAAGACACTGGGAAAACTGAACATTTCTGTAGATAGGCTGGGACTTGGATACCTAAATCCCTTTATGAATCTGATGCATGGAACTGTGGGCTGCCTTAATTTCGGTCTCAGAAGGGAAGGGCAAAAGGGAGCCCTGAGGAAACCCCAGATTCCTTCTCATCAGGCTGCTTACTGAATAGACTTGGATAGATCAGGCAGTGGAAAACATGGTTGAGTCTAACTACTTCGAAATTCTTCAATATTAGAATTTTTTCTATAGCAAGCATGCTATGGAAGATGACCCCATGTTTCAAAAAAAAAAAAAAGTCATCACAAAATCCACAGCTGCTCCACATTTGCAATAAGCTGTTTAAAACAAAATAAACCAATACATTTTCTCCAAGAAATACGCATTAGGCACTGGCAGCTTGCTTCCCTCATTCCTCTATCCCCAAGCACTTAAGCTGAAAGGAGGGGAAAACCTTGAAGTAATATATGCGTGAAAAAGCCCTGAGAACAATAGCTGCTCTCCAGTTGACTCCAAAGCTGTTATTAAACTTGAGGTTCCTGTGCTAGCACAGCACAGCTTGAGCAGCATACTCTGTATTCACTACCACCATCACCAGGCTCTGATAATACAAGCAAGTCCGATTTCCACCTACAAATTCCTGGAAGTTCATAGCCTAACGAGCAACGTGCCAATATCTCAGTATGAGCAGGCTCAGCTGGATAGCATTACGGAAACCTCCCCTGCTAGAGCAAAATATCAACGGACTAATCCTCAAATCAGAATGGGCAGGTTCTTACTTGGAGCCAAACATCACCATTGTGTTTTAAATTGAACTTTTCTCGGTGGTCTTCAGAAGGAGATGCAGTCAGTATCAAGCAGTTAGAGTATTACTTCATACAAACCCTACCCAAACCCTCACCTCCAGATGATGAAAAAGAAGCAAGCATCCAGAAGCTGGTCAGTGGTCCCTTTAGCCCATTATAATCATCCCCTCGAACCCATTCCACACTGTGGCAGCAGCATGCATATCATCTGAACGTACCATCTAAAGCTGTTTCACTGAACCTCCCACCCAGAGGAGGAGAAGACATCTCATTTGGCAGGGGCAGAATAGATGGTTCAGCATTTCACCAACATCATAGGAAGCAACAGACTCCTTCAATAAGCTATGAGAAGATGCAACATGGTGGGAAAGATAAACAGAAGACCGCACCATGGTTCAAGACAGAGCATGAAAAAAACTGAGACCTGTCTGTGGGCGTTAAAAGCCTCCAGGAAAGAAGGAATGAAAGACTAAGAAGGAAATCTAAGAGAAACAGAGCCCACTTAAAGGCATCAGCTCATCCCTGTAAATATATCTGTGCAGTGTACGTTTATTTTCAATAACCCAAACCACCTATCATTTCAACCAGGCCTGTCATGACTATTCATTATTCAAGAAGTTTTGCCTGAAGGGGTGCAAACCTGTGCCACTGAACTGCCGTCCCCAGAAATGCACCAAGGATCGCTGGGAGGGCAGGAGGGGACGTGGCCTTCTGCATGTATTCATCGTGCACCGCGAGCATGAAGCTTGCTGGCTTCTTCTCCAGAGCAAACGGCTTCCGTTCCAGATGGAGGGGCTGACAAAAGTGTTGTGTTCCTGGGAAGCACACGCCAGGGACACAGAAGGGCTTGTAGTCATGCTGCTGGGCTACGCAGAGCTCTGACACACTCCCTGCCTGACAGAGGAGCCCTGGCTGCAGCAGCATTCATGTTTCATTGTTTTTCTTTTCTTGGGATGTGCTGTCTGTCAGTGGCTGGGGATGGGAAAACCAGTTGATAAGCTATGGAGAAAACCACACGGAAGGCTGAGGAACTGGGGTGGGAAGGAGGAGCTGGAGCACAGAACAAAACCAGACCACAGCGCTCTTGAATTAGCAGCACAGTCCCTGGATGTGTCAAACAGGGTAGAGGAAACTGAGTGTAGCTGTTTGTAACCAGCTTACAGCTCTTGTGCCTCCTGAAAATGGGGAGAAGAATTAAAGGGTATGCCCTGCACTGGAGATGGCTCTGAGGCTCCCTTTTTCTAGGGGCTGGCTTTGGAAAATGAAGCATCTCTTGACACCCATAGCTGCAAATGCGCAGCTGTTTCTTCTAGTCCCCTTGACACTGGGTTGGCCATGAAAATTTTCTCTGAGTTTGAAAGCTGGAGAGCTTATGAAGCGCTATCTTTAAATCAAGCCTTCATCAAGAGACACAGCTGGGAGAAGCAAGCAGCCCAGTCCACTGTGCAACAGGACTGGGCAAAAACCAGAAATGTAGAAAGATCTGAGGTAGGACTAAACTAATGTGTTTAAAAATCAGATTTTTGAGCATCAAGGACTTGGACAGAGAAGCAGGTGAAGGAAGGTTTCAAAGACTGCAGGTAGCTAGAGACACGCTTGCCCCCCAGCATGTTGCACCTCCGTGCCCATACTGGTCTCCTTTCTGCCGAGGACACATAAAGGAGAAGTTTCACTGGCATTCCCAGGAGACCTTAGCTGAGGTGTGACCAAATACTTCTCAGTTGCCACTGGGTCCAAGTCCCTGATTGCCACAGACCCTTTACAAACGCCCAGCCTTGTATTAATGACCACAAGATCAGCAGCAGGATCGTCACAACGATACCTGCACCCGCACATTTCCCCGAAGGCATTGCATATACCAGAGGCAGTATCACACACAGATTGCTCTGAGTTGCCTCTTCTCGAACATGATGTTCCCAGCCCTCTGAAGGACTAAAAGCCAGCCAAGGTGGGACACAGACTGCATGTGACCTGGACAACCTCAGTGGTGTCAGCAGGGCCGTCCAGTTCCCACTGCTTTCTGGCGTCAGCTTGGGACCTCCCAGAGCCAGTTTTTCAGTTTCCTTAAAGTCATTATTAAAATATGTAGAAACTTGGGAATGAAATCCTTGCTCCACTGAAGATCAGAGGGTTTTTTCCTTGACGAGAGGGCTTCATTTTCTGGCTACTAGCACATTCAGGTGCAAACTAGTGCCAAGCCCTGTTCATCCAGGGCACGTTCCTAGAAAGTTCCAGCAGACTTTAGGCCAGATTTGTTTGCAAAACCTCTCATCTGTGGCAGTCTGCTATAGGGGAGCACAGGATATCTCCCGGAAAGTTTCAGATGTGAGAAAGCGTCTGGGTGCATCACTGTTCACGGCAAAAGTGACGCTAACGCAGGTACGCAGGAAACTTCTAACTCAATTCTTCAAGGTTGGGCTCAGAAGGTTGTTTGTACTGGTACAGTCTTCCCTGTCAAACCGAAAAATGCATGGTTGGTATCTGCAACTAATCTGTTGTTTGTAACAGGCAAGTGGAAGTATTTTGAATTTGTAATAAGAATAAAACTATCCTTCAGCATTCCTGCACAATGACAAAGGGGAGGTCTCCCCTCCTCCCACTCTGTGGGTTCTCTCAGAGCGGGAGATGCAGCCAGCTGTTTGGAAACAGGCTGTTGACAATACTGCAGAGTAAGATATAGGGTATTATGAGTCAATTAAAAATTTATTAAGAGAGAGTGAGCAGGAGGTACTGATCTTCTGGATCCAGCTGTTTCACCCTTCTTGTGGGACAAGTAAACTGAAACTTTCAGATCTTCCACGGGAAGACCAGAAACAAACAATCCAAACAAATGCCAGGACTCGCTGCTTAAGAAAAACACTTCTTTTTGCTAGCTGTGCTCCAACACCCTGCTCACATCACATACTTGCACATGATACATTTTACTGTTAAACACACCCAGGAAAATAAGACCAACACAAAAAAAATAATTGCAATCTGTGTTCATTGTAAAGACAGCACGAGAGACCTGAACTGTCTGTATGGATAATAAAAATCGGCTGCCAGAACCAGGCTGTAATTCACCTAAGAGCTCGGATAGAGCCCAAACATGAGAATCAGAAGTGCTGCTCAGGCTGGACTAAAAAAATCTAAAGTGGCAAATGCAGTATCTGAAAAGAGCTTCAGGAGAAATCCCGGGCACTACGAGTAGTTTATGCCAAGCAAGTCAAGAGGAACTGCAAGAGAGCAGAATGGCAGATGCAGGGAGAGATATTGCATATGAAAATATAATGCAATGTATTGCATTGTATTTTCAAAATAACTTTAGACAAGATCCCTCAAAGGCTTTTAAAATAACTAAATTAAGGTCCTCATGAAAGGGAGCAGTTGGTAGAAAACAAAGTGTGAAAAAAATAAGTGGTCTTTGCAATGGTGATCAACCAAGTACTACTAGGATGCTGTTCTTCACCATGCACAGGAAAAGTCTGGAGAAGGTATAAACAGAAAGAGGATGAAGAGAGAAAATGTATAGGACAGTCACATCAAAAATCAACTATGAAGGGGTAGAAAAGCCAGTCATTAAGTCATAAGTCATCCTGTACAGTCCAAGGCCTAAGAGACCTATTGACAGAACGAGAGGAAATGGCCTCAAGTTGCTCCAGGGGAAGCTTAGATTGGATATTAGGAAAAATTTCTTTACCGAGAGAGTGGTCAAACACTGGAACAGGCTGCCCAGGGAGGTGGTGGAGTCACATCATCACTGGAAGTGTTCAAAAAACGTGTAGAGGTGGCACTTCGGGACATGGTTTAGTGGGCATGGTGGTGTTGGGTTGACGGTTGGACTTGATGATCTTAAAGGTCTTTTCTAACCTTAGTGATTCTGTGATTCTGCGATCTGCAGCAGCAGGATCGGGCAATGGGTTTAACACTACAAAAGGAAACATCTCTTTCTCTCAGCACACAGTTAAACAGCAGAACTCCTTGCCACAGGACTTTGTGGGAGTTAAGAATATAAGAGGGCTCAAAAAGAATTTGATCCACTTGAAGACAAGAGCTCTAACAATGCCTATGAAACACTGGGGTCTGATGGAAAATTCCAGGACTGAATGTCCTCCAAAATCCTGACGTTGGAAGCTCAGGGTTGCAGCAGTCTTAGGTATGTCTCTGCTCCTAGTATATAGGGCTTCAGATGCTGGCTTGAGTGGCCTTGATATGGCTGCACAGGATAGGATACAGGATTTGTATCAAACAGGCTGATTACCTCTGCAGCAACCAAGTCCATCTCTTCAGTTTGTTCCCCCTTTTGAAACCATTTCAGAATGTGCCTTTATTATCGAGGGAGTATCAATATCTTGAACCTTGTGAGAGGTTCAAGACAAGCAAAAGCAAAATTCACGAGGCCACCCTTCCTAGGGTATATTAACAATGTGGAAAGGTAATGTCAGCCTCCCTATCAAGACCATAAGCAGCAGGGATTGAGTTTAGTCTCAGCTAAAAAGCCGAAAGGTTCTTCCTTGCTAGATTGTGGAAGAAGTAGCTGGATGCTGTTGCACTCCTGTCCAGCCTCCGCTGAAGAGGGGAAGAGCTGGGGGTGGCAGGGGCAGCAGGATAGGATCAGGTACTATTGATTTAGGTGGTTATTGATTCAGAGTCTGGACAAACATGCATTGGGTTTGCGCGCAATCCTCCTTGTTACCACTGCTCTCGCTTTACTGCTCACACTACAGCATTGCTCCAGCTGAGGTCTAAAATCAGGAGAGGACTCTGTACGTCTCCCCTGACGACTGTGCAGCACCTAGCGCAGCAAAGTCCTAAGCAGGACGACCTTCAGCTTGCAGCTAGTCATATCTATTCGGGAGACGCTAAAGCAGATCGATACTTCTCCTGATGGAGAAGATGATGTGGAGAGGCTCAGAGCTGACTGCGGGCACCTCAGAGAGCAGTCCCCCCTTTGCCTAACCAGTCAGGCAGGAGCTCCAAGTGCCTGTGCCCTGAGACACTAACCCCAGCTCAGGGGCAAAAATCCTTGGACCTCTCCTTGCAACAGGAGAAAGCAGAGCAATCTTTTCATCCAGCATCTCATGAAAGCTTAATTCACAGGAAGATCTGCCAGGCTTTCTGCAATATATCCTACAGCCAGGACGGTCCCCTTGCTTTCCCCACCAAGGAACATTTTGTTCAAAGACAGCTAATGACCCATTTCCATTTGCCTTTAAAACGATATTGGTTATTTCTCCCCTCTTATTCCACCACTTGGCTGCCTCTGGTTTGCAGAACTTGTCAGGGCTAATTACATTGGCTTTTTCATCGAGGGAGTTTTTCCTCTTTGCATGTGTTTTCTGTTCTGAGCATAGCACAGTTTCAACAGGTTTTTGATGCTGTTGTTGTTGTTGTTCTTGACATGAGCTGCTGTTATGAAATGCATCCTCATGGCCCTGCCAAGGCCCCAGCCAACTGAGAACCAGCTCTATTTGACGCAGGAGCAAATTGAGACCATTTGGTACTTGGGGCACTGGACATCTTATTCAATCTGCAAGGGATCTGGGAAAAGGGCTAAGTTTCTCCTCCCTCCCCTTCCCTTTCAATACACTCATTTGTTCCTGCAGAAACAGTCTGTTTCTTTTCCAGTCTTCCCTTTTCCCTAATTTTATCCATATGCAGTCCAAGATGGACATGGAAAATTACCTGCCCGTTATTCTCAGCAGATGCCTGCCATCGGTTAGGTCAATAAATTAGTCTTGGGGATGCAAGCTGTCCCGTGCACCCTTTTGCCAGGGGCAAAGCTACTCGGATGGCAGCGAAACCAGAGCAGCCCAGGGCCAAGTCTCAGAGCCAACACAGGGTAGAGACCCATAGCTGATCTTGGAGCCAAACTCTGCGGGAGGGCACTCTTTCTTCCAGCACACTGGGGGATTTAAGGTCTAGTGGAGGAGACTGCAGATCCCCTACCAAGTGAGACCTTCTCCCCCATGGAGAGAGAGTGCCTCAGCATTGAGGGGGCCCACATCAAGATCACAGCTGTTGTGTGTGGTCTGGGCAATAGTTTCTCTTCCCCACTCTGCTCCCCAACGTAGCAGCTCATTTATCAGGGAAACGCGCCAGCAAGCCAAGGTGGTGGGAGAGCTGGACCACAGCTGTGCTCCCAGCAGCCCTCCACTCAGACGGGACTTGCCATGCGCCATCCCACCACACCTTGAACGGATCGAGACTAAATGGGGCCATCCACTCTTGCCTCCAGTGCATGCCAGGCAGACAAGTCCAGAGATTTTTCACTCAGGTCAATGTTTCCATCCTGGAGAAGATAAAAGGGATGCCCTGGGTGGAGAACAGTGCCAGGTCCAGTGCAGTGGGAGGGAGATGACCCACACAAGCCACCCCACAAGCTGCAGAAAGTGACAGGTCAAGCAAAGTAGCTTCCTTCCTACACTAGCACAAGACATGGGAACAAAGCCTCCCCTCCAGGGCCTGCCCTGGGGAAGCATGTCAAGGGCACTGGCTGCCCCAGAAGAGATGCTCTTCTTGGGAGTCTTCTTGGACTCCCTCACAGTCAGCTTGGACCACGATGACTTTGTCCAGGCTACAGAGATGTGGAGCTCTGGGCTGCTTCTTGAGGCTTGGACACCACAGGCTGACCCAGGGGAGAATTTGCACCCCACCAAGAGTGCAGCCAACATTTTAATTAATGGGGATGACCTATTTTTACCACACACCCAGTCCTGCCAACCCCAAGAAAGTAAAACCAAAATATTTAAATGGGAGTTTGAACTATTTAACCCGAGGCTTTGGCTTGGCCAAAGCGTCAAGCTGAAGAGCCCATGTTCAGGCCCGTGCAAGCTACAGGGAGCGGACGTGAGAGCAGGTCTTGGCAGCATCGCCATCACCGCACTATGGGACGCTCCTCCACAGGCAGAGCCCTTATAGCAGAGAGCAGTAATTATATCTTAAAACCTCCAGTTCTAATAAAACCCATTTGCACACATTCAGAAGACTTGAATATAACTTACAGCTCTTCCCAAGCCCTTATATTATTTTCATCAACTACAAAATTGTTGGATAATTGCAATAAATGTGCATGCGGGGGTTGTTTTGGTTTGGGTTTTTTACAGCCTCACAATTATTTTTTTTTAGTCGCAGCAGTGGCAGCCACGGTAAGGGGTTGCGGGACTGCTGCTGCTTGCCTCTCCGGGGATGGTGGCGGCAGCAGCACCTTCGCCCCGGTGGAGGTGGC
>NW_010514108.1:21829-30103 GCF_000687285.1 Phaethon lepturus
GAGCCGATGGCATCAGCCCGCGTAGCACCTTCCTCTTTTAAGATAACCCTTTAAAAACGCTCTGTGTTCTTTCCCTGCAATGAATCAGGGGGCCTTCACCTTAAAGCGGCGATTCTGTGGGGTGGAGGGGACAATTGCATCCCCCCTCGCGCTGCCTCGCCTTGCCCGGAGGAGATGAGAGCGTAAAGGCCAGGTTGTAAATCATTTTCACACGTGTTAATGGGACTGTTTTTGCCAGGGAGGCTGGGGAAATAAGGAAGTATGTTATATTGTCCCCACCTTTTTTCAACTTTAAGAAAACCCCTCCCACTCTCTCCCTACAACGTACAGAAGCAGAAGGGTGCAGGCTCACCCCCATCCCTCAGACAGCCTGACCTAAAAGACCTAAACAGCAGATTAGATCATCTCTGCAAAAATACCCCGTGGCTGGGACAGGGCAGCCTCCTTGTTACGTTTTAGATGAGGTCTTCCTCCCAAAAACCACGACAAACTCCTCCTCCAAACTCCAATCCTAATCCGGTCTCTGTGACCCACTTCAAAACCACCTCCAAGCTTCATCACGCTGCAGAAACATCTCTGAGCTCTGGGCCCATCCTCTACTGAACCATACAAACACAACTGCAGAAAAGACGTACAATCCATCGCCCCTCTCCTCACAGCAGCCCAGATGTAAAACGTTTCTTGTGTATCAGCAATGGCGGTCCCACCAAAGAGAAAAGAAACATGAGATTCCTCTAGAATGGAGCCAACAAGTGTCCCTACCAGTCTATCTGTCCCTGGTGCCTCATCTAGAAAGAGAAAACTGGCTATGTCATTGCATGCAAGACGTTTTCTGGAGCATTGGCTGAATTTACTTCATCTATCCCAAACCTATTGTAAGAACTCTAATGGCAAAATCCGAGGAACTGAACAAAAGCTTTTTGGTGTGAGAAACAAAAACAAGAACCCCAAGCTTATATGTTTTGAGAATTTGACAGGGGACAGGAGGAGATGAAATTGCAGAAGGGAAAATTCAAGAGGGAAACTGGTGACAGGCATATTATCACACACTGAGTATTGATAAATGATAATCGTCAGCGACAGAAACACAACACCCTTCCTCTTCTGACTTGGGCTAGGCAAGGAGCATGGGTGACTGTTCGACATGCACCAATCAAACCTGTCTCTGGCTCAAGGCCGGGGGGATTTCAGCCTTTGGGTGGTGGTGGTGCGTAAGGTGATCATCACAAGCCTCACCCCTTGAGTTTGTTGCTGGGGACGAATATTGCCTCCTCCTTGCACTTCAAGTGCCTCAACAGGACAGTATGCACCAAGTCAGTCAGAGCTGCCTGTGTTCCTGCAAGCTTCTGAGCTCCACTAGGCCTTCCTCTTCAGACAGAGTCTGAACCTGCCACGGATGGGAGCAGCTCTCCCTGAACTAACTTCTTAAAGGACATCAACTAGTGGAGCTGCCCTGCTTTCCCACAGCCAGGAGCCCAGCCCAGCTCATTTCAGTGGAAATCTCATTAAGGAGGAGGTAGAGTTAAGTGACAAAGAAATCAAGCTTATCAAGGTCCAGCTAGGGATAGTCGGAGGAAATGCAGCAGCCAGAGCACATGCCAATATTGTTAATGCCTTTTTTGTCTGTATCTTAGAAAGGGTTTATTTTGGCAGCTGCAAGTGTGTTAAAAATACACGTCCTTGTTGTATAGATTGTGTAGACCACTGGAGAGAGCCAAAGCTACTAGAACACGGCAGCACAGGGATGCTCTGACAGCCGAGCCGAATCCTCACCTGGCAGAAGTCCACCCAGCTCCAGCAAATCCAATAGCACTGCACTGCTTTACACCAACTGAGCATCTGGCCCCAATTCGTTGTTTGGTTTGTTCATTGTTTGTTTTTCTGACATCTCCTTCAGGCTTCTCATGCTTAATCTACAAAACAGTGATGCCACAGTGCTATGCAATTATCATCAAACTCAGCCACATTCCATAGTGGTTCAGCAAGTCATGATAGGGTCTTCAGGAGCCAAGCCTTCCTTTTGGTGTCAGTATAGCTTTCTCAGCTCTGATATCCCCAAGAGTCAGAAGGGATCAGGCAGTTCAAACAGTTCCAAGAGCAAGCTTGGAAGTGAGAGGTCTCTGTTTGCTAGTGACCATGTGAGCAAGTCGTTTTCCCCCTCTCCCAGCTCTTCTTCCACAAAAAGCATTGCTATAGAGGAGGGCTAAAACCCTGAACCAAGCAGGCTTGTCTTCTGGTTCATGGCCAATAGATGTCAGTGACTTATTGATTGATCGAAAACAACGACAGTATTTGGCTAGCTACAATGAGTAGCTAGCCAATCTCAACCATGTATACATCTCTTGCATGCTACAGAAAGATTGCTCTGGATGCATGGTGTCCTTCCCAGTGCCCACACACAGCAGATTGGAGTCTGTGAGCCATCAGCAATGATGTCCTAGAGTTATTATCCTCAGCGGGTCTGTCCCTGATGGAGAGGTCAAGATGGTGGCTACCATATGGATGGGAAGCATGTGCTATGGATGCCTCCCCGTCCCTCATCAGTCTGTTAGAAAGCCTGGTTCCTAGCTACTTTCGTCTAGGAGGTAACTGGCTTATTTCCTGACAAGCTAACCAAAGGGACAACTGTTATGGTAGCACAGATGGATGGGCACCTTTGTGAGCCCATGGGAAGGTGATTACAGGAGCCTTCCCTTCAAGTGAGCTGAGGATATCACAGTGTACATGATTTTGGGGGCGAGGTGCCATTGCCATGCTGCGGTTCATCAGTCCTACTGCAGGCAGGAATCTGTGCTCACAAAGCTCTTCCCTGGCAGGGCCAAACACATCCCTTTCTTTGACTGCAAAAGGAAACACCAAGTGTGACCAAAAGCGGCTCCTTATAAGATGCAAATAAAGCTTTGAACAGAGCAAACTGTTGAGAAAACAAAATGAAACAGCTAGGTCAGCAGTAAATCAGGCATCCTTGGCATGTGTCTCAAGCCACACACAGCTAGGACCATCTGGTGGCAGCGGGCAGGTTAATACATCCAAAAGCAGCTTTCTCTGGCCAGCGGCATGTGACAAAAGCTCTTGTGTCCCTGCAAGAAAGGTCCCTGCAGGTGACACTGATGAGGGTAAGCAGTACTGAAGATATCCTTAGCAAGCAGCTGTCAGCTCTTGCTGCAAAAACATCTCTCTCCCACCTTAATGTAATGAGGGGCTTGGACCATTACTCAGCCAACTGCAAGACCCACCTTGCGTCTTCAGATTTGCTACTGTCTGGTTCTTCCAATTCTCTTCACATCCCCTGATGAGCCTAACACAGTCACTGCCTTGTGTGTCCAAGGCCAGCTTTGGCCTCGCGGCAGACTGCAGAGGACTCGCTACACCTTGACTGTACAGACCAGCATAAAGATGGCTTTGGTGACATGTACCCCTTTGCATTTTAGGTTTACCATGGCTCTTTCAGCTCTGCAATTGTGAGGAATCCATCCATAGTAGGAGAGCCAGGATTGCCTTCACGGCATTTTCAGCCTGCACATCTTGGGCTTTCTTATTTCAGCCGTGGAAGCAGCAAAAGAGCTGAAATTGTACCCATTTTGCTGTTGTACCTGTGTTGCTATTGGTTGCTTGATCTTCTCTCCCCCCACTCTTCCTCCTGCCGCCCTCACTTCATTCCACATTTTTCACATTTCTGGGGATTGTTTTTCACCTCCCAATGCTTTCTGGAGCTTGCCCAATAGAAATAAACGCAGCCTGACCATCACTGGTGGGGCGCAGGGTGGGAGGTTACACTCTCGGTAAATTTAGCCTCTCACTGACAGATTTATCTTCCTTAATCAGAACCAAGTGTAGTTAGCAAGGTTTGTTTTTGTAGACTGAACTTCCCCAAAGTCAGTACACACACACCTCCCCCTCCCTCCCCAATTACATAAATGCTTTTAGTTAAGAGCTAATTTCCTGGAGTGTGTCCCAGTGCTCTCTCCAAGCAAACAAAACAAAGAGGACACGAAAAAATTGCGCTTTGCATTGACAAGGAAGCTTGTGCTAATAAAAGTCCAGGAATGACAAGGTGTCGAAGGGTCTTTTCCCCATTTTTCCTCCTTCATTTGCACATGTAAGGTAAAACAGAGATGGGAGAGCACCTTTCTAACCCAAAAACACAGGTTGTCCTAATGGACCTCGAAAAGCCTTGTATAACAGCATGGAGAGGTCAGTGTGCTGAGGGATGCTGTGTTAACTGGCTCTAGATGAACCCATTTGGACTTCACCAGACCTTGTCTCCATCCAGCACGACCCAGAAAGTCCCTTTTAGCAAGTAGAACCCCAGGATCTCACAACAGCTGGCCATGTGTTGCCTGATGCAGGTACCAAGTCTTCTCAGATGCAGTGATTTGTCTCTCTTCCTTTTGCAAAATGCCATTTCACCCAGTCAAAGGGAACTGAAGTTTCAGTCAGAAACTAAAACATGCCTTTCATTAGGCAGGCGAGCCTGGGAGATTCACCAGGAGAACCGCACAGCTTTTCCATTTAAATCAAGACTATCTGCTCTTGTCCTTTCCTCATCCAGCATTCACATGTTGGCACCACCAAAGTATCCCATCCTGCCACAGCTTGGATCGGCAGCGGGGGCTGATCCAGCCAGGCCTTGGCTCCACAGTCCTCTCCTGGGAACAATTTGGAGGCTGTGTGGTAGGAGAGACTTTGTGGACATCTTCCTTCATGGGGCTCCTCCTCTACATCTGTCCACGATCTTGCTTTAACATTTCCCTTTCAGTTTTTTTCCCATCGTGTTATTAATTAAGAATATTTCTAACATGTGCCAGCCTGGAAAGGAATGTGTTGTAATGACCATTTTTCTTCTGTTTCAGTTTAAAGGATTGTTTTTATTGAGCTCCTAAAATGCAACCAAGCCCATAAAGAACAGATGTGAAGAGAAAAACTTGAATTCAGACTCCAGTAAGGTTCAATAAACTTCCCTTAGGTCTCAGACAGGTGGACCACGTGAAGGGCAACCATGACTTCAGTGGCTCTTCGCTTCTGTGTGTCATGCACAAGAAGCTTGGCTAGTGTAACCGAGTGATGTTTCATCCCTGCTTTCTACAGGCCATGCTGGTTGCCGGTTAGAAGAAAAAGTAAGAAATGGGGAGGGAAGCCCAAGATATCTCTGGTCCTGTTATGATGTCCCCATAGTCATCAAACGCTCCTATCGATGTGTCAGCACAGGCCAGCTCAAGATGGCCCGTAACAAAATGAGATACTGCAGGCTGTGGCACCCAAAAGAACCAGATCTAATCATGGTCCCTTTTGGCTTTCCACACTTACTAATTTGTCTGGGATCTATCCGGACAGAGGCCATAATTAGAAAAGCAGTTTGCTCAGACTTGGCCCATGGAAGCCATCAGAAAGGGTTGCTTTGCTGTTGTGTGCTGTTAACGTGTTCCCCTTGGTTTTTCTTTCCTTTCTCTCTGGACAGAGGAAATGAAGAGGATCTGGGAGGATAAGATAAGGCATGTAATAAACTGACTTCTTATAAATCCACCCGTCTCTCGGGCTTGCCACTGCTGCCTCGGTTTCTGCTGTAACAGGATGCAAATAAGCTTCAATAGCTTGGTCGCACAGTTTCTGCCATTCATCAGCTCCAACATCGGTGGCAAATCCCAGGCAGGTTCCTTGTTCCTTTATGCTTACCTGGGGAGACTCATCTTTTGAACGGTACAGTGGTGGATAACTGCGTGCTGGGACACCCAGTGCCTCCCGTTGCATCTGATCTGCCTGCTGCAATACGGCTTGATGTGGCTAGCAGCACCACCGAGAGACAGCCCTCAGCCTTCTGTTGCCACAGCACAGGCATCACTGCAGCAACAAGCCAAAATCTGCTTTTCCAGGACCAATATGCTGTCTACAGCCATGACCCATGCCCGATCTTGCCCCACCAGACTGCAGAGTTAAATACAAACACAACTGGACATTAAGTCAGGTCTTTAAAAGAGCGAGAGTCAAATGGATGTCACAAGTCAAAAGCCTCAGCTAATCTTTTAGCCCTGTTTCATGCAACAGACTGTAGAATTTTCCAGGGAGCTGCGAAGGTGCAAATTTAAGTCTTTAGGCAACCCTTGCCCTCCACAGAGCAGGGAGGTGGCAGAGAAAAGTCCATTTCATTTGATACCCACACAACAAAAAGACACTGTCACCCTTCCCAGGAGTCAGCTTTGCCCACGCATGAAGCCAGAAGCATCCTCTCTGTTCACCGGCTCTCAGCTAACCCTCCTTCCCACCTCTGATTAACAGCAGCACTGCCCTTGCACACATTTGCCCCCACAGGGCTCACCATGGGTGTTTGGCACTCTCCATCGCTGGATGGAATTGATTTCCTGAGTCCACATACCAGCGCACCAAAACGTGGCTCAAGGGTTGCTCTGCCCTAAAGCCAGCTGGCACTGCGGCATCTGGTCCTCTGGGAGTCAGCGTATCAAAGAGCTCTTAAAACCCTCAGCTGGAGGAGCTCCTGTTAAACTTGAGCACCGTGACACCTGGCCCTTGCTCTATAGTCCAGGATTTTGCAGGAAGGAGAAGAAGGGATTTCCTGGACACTTGGGGGGTTGTCTTGTTGGAAAGTCTCACTCATTTTTTATGTTTTCTTTGGGGGTTGCTGCCACTGTGGCTGGTGGCCCTCTCCGCCCCGCCGCTGTGGCCGCTGCCACTCTCGGCACATGGCAGAGGTCCGCTCAAGAGCTACTGGGTAAACAGAGAATGATTCTTCTCCAGAGTCAGCCAAAGCCAATGCCATATGTGAGGCTCCTTCCACGGTCACACAGCTTGGGACAAGGCACAGCTGCTACACTTCTGGTTTCAGGTCTGTTCCCACTGCATTTAATCAACCAAATCCAGCCCCTCCCAGCAAACCCCTTTTTTCCATGGCATTTCCCCGTCCTGGTGCCTGGGAGCTGTACCTAACCACCTAAGGCTGCAGTCCCCAGGCTGAAGTACTGCTTCCCCAGTGAGTCTTTGCTTTCTGTACCTTTAACACACCGTTATCTCACACTGCGTGGCACGGTGAGGCCAATGCCGCTCCCCCAGCTTCAATGCAACTGATGAATTTCCACGGAACTCGCCTGCCCGGATCTCGGACGGGAACTCTGCCTGCATTTTTTAATGCCTTACTGGTGTCGGCACGCAGAGGCGAGCCCTGCGCAGCGGGCGCTTGTCAGCTCCTATAGCCCGGGCTCACGCAGCCCAGCCTCTGGCGCCCGGGCCTCCCGCTGCAGCGGGGTCACGTACAAATCGAGGTGGGGTTGTGCTGCCATTATGACGCCATTAACATTTTCTTTTCCCGTTGGTGCAATTAAGGATGAATCCTTGTTTCCTTTTGCGTACAAAAAAAGTTAAGTCGGCGCAGAGGCATTGCTCAAGCACAAGAAGCTTCGCTGGGCAGAAAGGAAGGTTACAGCAGCCGAGAGAAATTGCAAAAGAGGGAAGAAGCAACACAGAGGGGAGAGGTAGATTTACATATTTTATGAATTAGCACAGGCTGAGATGGAGTCCCTACCCTGTGACATCTTTAATCCAGACTAGGCATCTTCCTATACAAGCTCCCAAGAAACCACCCCAATTTTTTAGCTTAATAGCATTTTTTTCCACCTTGCCCTACTTGGGCCAGCAATAACCCTGTCTGTATTCAGGGCAGAGCAGCATTTGCTGGATTTCAAAGCTCAGCCTGCGGCTCTCTGGAGCTACAGCAGGACCTGAGCAAACTGCATCCACGGCTGCGCCCGTGCGCTGCCTTTCGCGGTGGCGCGGATGCTCTCAGGTGCGCCGGGGACCGGGAGCACTGCACGGGGGGTGCCCGAGGCAGCTCTCGCTCGAGCTTCTCTCTTTGCCCCTTAAGCAGAAGCGATTACCTGCTGGTGCAGCCGGCGCCGGGACCTGCCAGCCCCGGCTCCAGCTGGGCTCTCGCTGCCCTGGAGCTGCCCGCGCAGCCCAGCTCTGTGCCGTGAACATCAGCCCAGATGTGCCGCCCCAGAGCGCGTGGGTGCAGCTGGGGCAGCTCCCCACGTGCAACGACGGTCGCTCGCTTCAGCTGACGTTGCCCACTTCTGTCCATCTTCCAGGGGCTGTACCGGACCAAAGGGCATCTCCCCCACCCAGAGAGGTGCCCCGGTTTCCAGAGGATGAGCTGGGAGGGTAAATGTCATTCTTATTTTTTGCTTAGTGTCAAAATTCCTCTTATTTCCCATAGAAAGTGGGCACGCGTGGGACTATTTTTACCCTGGTTTATTTTTACTTAGTCTT
>NW_010514109.1:0-1356 GCF_000687285.1 Phaethon lepturus
AAAAAAAAAGTTTTTCCATAGCTTAATATATTTTCTATTTCAAATTAAACCTGACAACAGAATCTTGTCAAGAACCTTCAAAGTATGAAAAGAGGCTCAGAATAAATGAGCCTTCTAAGAAGTGCCACTACAGGGAAAAATTGCTTAGACTGGCAATATAAAATAGGTGCCTACCTTAATATTGATATGTCAAGAAGATGAGACACTTGGTTAACTTGAACTTAAAGAGAAGAGGCAAAATGACATTGTTTAAATTTAGTTTCTCCAGAACTGAAGAATGTTATTCCCTCAGTGAACTGAAGGCCTTTCTCATATGCCCTTATTCAAAGCTACAAGAATTTTTTAGCATCTATGTGTGTATAAATGCTCATGGAGTAGATGAGTCAGGGGAATTGTATTTTGGAGTAATGTTTTGAAAGACCTTGATTGTCCTTCACAGGATAGGTATCTGCTAGCAGTAACTATGGGTAAATTCCACTTAGGCAATTCAGAATGTAAACTTTTCTTGTATCTTTATACTAAAGCAATATACAATCTCACAAATATCTACTAGCTGCTGACATTCTCAAAGCAAAGGAGCTTCCACTGAAGATTTGGGTAATACTTTGTACAAAGGGAACAGTTAAATAAAAATTGGAAAGTCTCTTTCAGAACTGTTAAAAGATGTGTTCTTGTTTTCTTAGCTTTCAATTTTATTCCCACAGTGAATGTTTCTCTCTCTCAGGGCCGAAGAAGCTTTGCATAAAGAAAAGATATTTGATCTTTTTACTTAGCCTGTATTCAGTCCAGAGAGAATCCATTTAGCTGACTTGATGGGGCTGAATAGAGGCTGGGGCCTTCAATGCACAATGAGATCCGTATAGGTCCAAGCTGTCTATTCTAAATTCATGCTCAGTAGCTTCTTGTGCTCAGTAGGAGTCCAATTCATTTTTAAGAGACCATCTGCCTTTACAATAATGTTACACAATGTCTAGTTTAGGCATCCACATTCAGTTTTCTTATCCTTCTTTATTTCTGTTTGTTTCAAGATTTCAGAGGGCAAAACAGAGCAAGATAGTGATATCAGGAAAGGTAGTACATGTATACATGTAACACTATGCTTGGCATAGTCTGAGGATAATGTAGAATCATAGAATCATAGAATCACTTAGACTGGAAAACACCTTTAAAATCATCCAGTCCAACCGCCAACCTAGCACTACCAAGTCCATCATTAGACCATGTCCCTAAAAGCGCCATGTCCACACATCTTTTACATGCCTTCAGGGATGGTGACTCCACCACCTCCCTGGGCACCCTGTTCCAATGCTTGACCACTCTCTTGGTGAAGAAATTTTTCCTAATATCCAGTCTAAA
>NW_010514109.1:1381-10693 GCF_000687285.1 Phaethon lepturus
TGGGAGAAGAGACCAACACCCACCTCACCACAACCCCCTTTCAGGTAGTTGTACAGAGCGACCTCACTCTCCTCTTCTCCAGGCTGAACAACCCCAGTTCCCTCAGCTGCTCCTCATAAGACTTGTGCTCCAGACCCCTCACCAGCTTCGTTGCCCTTCTCTGGACACGCTGCAGCACCTCAGCATCCTTCTTGTAGTGAGGGGCCCAAAACTGAACACAGGATTCAAGGTGCGGCCTCACCAGTGCCGAGTACAGGGGCACAATCACTTCCCTACTCCTGCTGGCCACATTATTGCTGATTCAGGCCAGGATGCTGTTGGCTTTCTTGGCCACCTGGGCACACTGCCGGCTCATGTTCAGCCGGCTGTCAACCAGCACCCCCAGGTCCCTTTCTGCCGGGCAGCTCTCCAGCCACTCTTCCCCAAGCCGGTAGCGTTGCATGGGGTTGTTGTGACAGAAGTGCAGGACCCAGCGCTTCGGTGTAGCTGCAGTCTCTTCCCAAACTCTTCCTAAGAAAGATTTCATGAGAAGCTCTTCCGCAGCACAGTATCTACTTTATGTAATAGTATAATTTTTTCCACAACTCCACTTCCTTCTGATCTATATAAATGCTGTTGGGCTGGATCATGGGCTCTGAAAGAAGTCTGGTTTATTTGCTACCTATTACATGTGTTTTAGTGCCATTCCACTTGATACCAGTTGAAACTCTGGCTAACAAAGAAAGAACATTTACTGAAACAACATAAATGTCTACTAATTTTCTGTTTTATCTCACTTCCCCTGGACCTGTAAGTTAAAAACAGCTAAATAGCTTTCTTTTTAATGAGCGTTGGCTGGAGAAAAAACCATCTTACATCTGGATCTAGAGTTGTCATGGTTACACACTTGGCAGATGGTATCTGTTTTTTATCTGTTTGGGGTTTTTTTCTTTAATATATTTCCAAAATTCAGAAAATAAATCATTAATTTATAGGATTTTCTAAAGAGAGTTTAGGGAAAAAAGGAAAGACTTTTTCAAATAATAAATATCATCTGAGGCTTGTTTTACATCTTCTGTAATTGCCATTTAACATTATGTATAATTAGGCCACATTTTAGCAAAATCACATTATTTAAATTTATTTTCTCCAGAGCTGTAGGTTTTTATTCTCACAGTGAGCTGAAGGACTTAGTTTGAACACTCAGTAGCAATGGCTTCTATTAATACTTGCAGGGATGAGTGTAGTGAATGCAGATGACGTGTTCTTCAAGAGGGAACTTTAAAATCATATTTGCTTTTCAGGGCATTTTAGTCTAGTAGAGGCAAGACAGTTGCTATAAAGTGATGTAAGATATATTAATGGCGATGGTATTACTGGAAGTACTTAACAACTATACAAGTTTAAACTATTAATTTTTGCAGATGTAAACCTGATATTGAATACTGATCATGGTAGCAACCTTCTAACTTATTACAGTGCTTTAAGAAAACATTGCTTATAGCTGTATTTCTTATTCATTTGCTTTCTGGACTGCACAGTTATGCACTTCATTGAACATCATTGCAAGCCTCCCTTGAAGAGTGAAGAACCTGGTCATTCTGTGTGTGTAATGAAACTTGGATGAGTCAGTGATCCTTTTGGATCCTGGACTTCCTGGTTCAGATTACCTGATTGCCAAGTATTCTTCCTATTAACCAGGAAGAATGCAGGATGTTAAAAAATTGGACCACTGTTAACCACTGTTATGGCTGAGATACATATCTTCAGGTGAAAAAAGGGAAGACAGCTTTTTTGTATCTTTTTTGAATCTTTATGGACATTGTTTGCAAACAGGTTTCCACAGGAAGCTGAGGTCATAGTTTCTCTTTCTTCTTGCTGTTCTTGTTTTTATTTTCAGTTCTTCTAATCTGAGGAGCTGAGACGATGCAAAATTATGAATCTCAATGAACTTGGACTACGTAACTTGGCAAATGATGCAAGACCACACTAACATGGCCAGAGGAAAAAATGTTTCTATATTTCATAGGTTCTAATGTGAATCATTAAGACTGTTTTAAAGATCCAATCTAGTTATTGGTACCCTCTGGACTTTTTTACAAGCAAGCATTTGCTCCTACTTACCGCTTATAGAAAAGGCACAGTCTTAATCAAATGTCTGCATGTGTAAACAGATTTGGTTGGGGAAGAGTGCTGATTTTAATTTTATAGGGAGAAGCCACAATTCAGCCCTATGACAAAGTAGCACATACTGCCCTGGCACGTTACGACAGGGGTGATGAAAACCTCATTAGCTTCTTTTGAAATGGCAGGCTTAGTTGGCACTTTGAGATTGGATTTCTTGAACTTGTTTTAGAGGAGGGACATAATTCTGAGAGCTCTCACAGCTAAGTGGTATGCACTCCCAACCTTTTTCGTGTCCATGGTCACTAAACTTTCTGTGTATTTTTGAATACATTTGCCGTTTTGTGTGCTCTATTCCTACCCAGAGACTTTGGAAACTTTTGACCTCAGAATCTGTGGCATAATTGTAAAAAGAATTGTTCAAATCCCTCATCTAACAAGGGCAGAAGTTCTAAAGAGAAAGAAAACATACACAAATTATAAGAAAAATAAATTCACAATCAATGGTTTTGCCACATTTAGTTATAAAATTCCTTAAGGGTTCATTGCCATGGTACAATATAGAAAAAATATCCCATGGAGAAATGTGAATGCCTTGACATGAGGTTTTTGTATTGTAAATAGCCTAAGAATATTTT
Organism: Phaethon lepturus; assembly: GCF_000687285.1. NCBI lineage: Eukaryota > Metazoa > Chordata > Aves > Phaethontiformes > Phaethontidae > Phaethon > Phaethon lepturus. The sequence continues at coordinate 4,123 of NW_010514109.1, forward strand.
AATTGTTAAATAATTTAAGAAGTTGTATATAATCTATGTTTAATATACACATCAACATTTTTTACATGCATGTATTTATCAATCAAAGCCAAACGCTTGGAAAATTAGACACATGCATACATTTTGCAGATATTTGTATTAGTTATAAGTAAAGACTGAAATAACTTCTCCTTCTTGAATTGTCATGTGGCATGTTTAGAATGTAAATTAAAACCAGCCAATTGTGTCTTTTCCTTAGGTTCACAAGAAGGTTAGGAAAGAAACTGTGTCTAAGCAGACATGGAGTAAGACTGTTAAACCAGATGGCTCTGTTAGTGACCATGGAAAAAATCTGTTACTGGCAAGACATTAACATGCAAACATTTGCAGTGTTTGAGAAAAATTGTTCCTTACATTATTCCAAAGCGGATCTTTTCTGAATTACATTTTACATGTATTTTTAATTGAAAATGACAAGGGGTTGCCTACGTTTATTTGGAGGTAGGAACTTCCAGACACTCATATTTTTAATTGAAAATGACAAGGGGTTGCTTATGTTTATTTGGAGGTAGGAACTTCCAGACACTCTCTCCAGGTATTTGGAGAAAGAAAAACACTCTGCTTCCATTAGCATTGTCTTGTGGAGAGTGTGGTCTCCCTCCTCCAACAGCGGAGAGCCTGAATTCCTCCATGTTTGTCCCTGACATTGCAGCTGTGACTATGTCCAAGCCTGTCTCAGCTTTTCCCTCTTAGATTCAGGCAGATACCAATCACTTCTTGGCTGTTGGCTAGTGCTCAGACTAATAAAGGTTTGATAAGACAAAGACCAATGTTGGTCTTGGTGGAACAGAGCAAGGAGTCACAGGGAGGGCCTTTTATTGCTACAAGGGGTCTATGGGAAAAAGGAAAGAGAATATCCATCTCTTTCCAGTACTGTTTTATTCTGCTCTTCTAAAGCATTCTTTATTCTCTTCTGTTCATTTAATTTCATTTTACATGTTAACAAACATTATCAGAAAATGCTTTGAAAAGGCACCCAAAGTCGTGAAGAAAAGAACCAGTTTATATCCTGGGCTCCTGGGATGCATGAGAAACCGGGGTGGGGGAGCAGCTCCTTGTCATGTTAGGGGCCAGCAAACTTTCAGAAAACCCTAGAGAGAATGAAAGAAATAAAATCATTGGAATAGTGTTGAGAATAATAGAGCAGTGGGGGAAAAAACCAACCAAAAACCAAAGGAAAACAAAAAAAGGAAATGCTTTCCAGGGCCTTTGACAGGCATAAATTTGGTAAGTGGAAACCGCTTACTTCCCTGAAAGCCTGTAATGAGAGTACGATACTCCAGAGAGACTTTTTCTTTGCTTAGTAACTGTGACAATGTTTCCTTGTGAATATGATGAGCAAAATTAAGATCAATGGAGAACTGTAAAGGTTGTTTCCAGCATTGTTAGAATGCAATCCTCAGGACTGCTTCCCTTTGCAGGGATGGCAGACACTCCTAAATGACTCACTTCGAAAAAAAATGTTTTACCTTCTCCCACTGCACATATATAATGGGAGAAACTACTACGGAAGAATTTCATCCATCCATCCATCCATCCATCCATCCATCCATCCATCCATCCACCCACCCATTTAACCATGTGTCTATCTCGCTGTCCCTCTATCTATACATACCATGTATATACCAAGTGTGCACAGACTTAAGTACCTTTCAATCTATCTATAGTCAGTCTGTGCACACAGGATATATATACACACACACACATACACATAATTGTATAGATCATTTCCTGTATCCAGTGCCTTGAATTTGCAAATACTTTAAATAATTTTATTAAAATTTTATTTAAGTTGCTTTAAATATTATATAGATGATGGATCAAAACTATCAAACTGAAATTGAACTATTCATGAGTGAACTATCATCTAGCAGTTTCAGAGAAATGAAATAAAAAACTCTTCTACTAGGATATTAAGCCTAGATTATCAAGCTGTTTAAGTTACTATTTCTTACTTGTGAGAATATGGGACCTATGCTAATTATCTTGTATAGAGAATGAGATAAAAGTTTGTCCTGGTTCCGGCTGGGGTAGAGTTAATTTTCTTCGTAATAGCTGGTATAGTGCTGTGTTTTGGGATGAGAATAATGTTGATCACACACTGATGTTTGTTCTTAGTTGTTGCTGAGCAGTGCTTACGCTAAGTCAAGGACTTGTCAGCTTCTCATACTGCCCTACCAGCGAGGAAGCTGAGGGTGCATGGGAAGCTGGGACACAGCCAGGACAGCTGATCCAAACTGACCAAAGGGATATTCCATACCATATGTTGTCATGCTGAACATATAAATGGGGGGTAAGATGGCCGGGGAGTGGCAGTTCCTGCTTGGGGACTGGCTGGGCATCGGTCAGTGAGTGGTGAGCAAGTCCATTGTGCATCACTTGTTTTGTATATTCTTTTATCATTATTATTTTCCCTTCCTTTTCTGTACTATTAAACTGTCTTCATCTCAGCCCATGAGTTTTACTTGTTTTCCTAGTCTCTCCCCCATCCCACTGATGGGGGGAGTTGAGCGAATGGCTGTGTGGTCTTTAGCTGCCTGCTGGGTTAAACCACAACAAAGTTCTAAAATTATATGTGTCTGTAAGAGAAAGTACGTGGTGTAGGTGGCAACCCTTAAAGCTGGGTTAGAAATGTTATATTACCTCCTTATAATACGGATCAGAATTCAAAATAAGAGGTAGTCTGGAAATCCCTGTGAAAGTTTTCACTTAAGTCATCAGCTGTCATACCAAAAAAATAATTTCTGCATGTTTTTTTTTCCTCCTTCTTCCATTCCCCTGTACACATGCAAGTGAGGCTGGGACAATTGAATGTCTTACTCTATAATTAGGTCCATAAGAATGAACTCCTGCACTTCAACATTGATGGTACATTGCGTGGGTAAAGTTTGTCGCAGGATCAGGGCCCAGTCATCAATATATGAAACTTTATTAGTTTTTTTTCATGCTTGATAGGTGAATATATTTTAGAAAGCACAATGTGCTTAAAGTTCTTAAACCTCTGTCCTTCAGCTTAAAATGACAGGAACAGTAACAAAACTGAATTTCAAATATAACATTGTCCTTATTCTTTCTCAAAATCACTACTTAATTGGAAAATGCTGAAGAAAAAGAGCTTCTCATCTCAATTTCAGTACAGGGTTCACCATTCTCAAAGAGGTTATTAGTGGCTATATTTGCATCAAAACTACTGCACATAAAGCTCAGAATGTGCAGTGATTGGTGAAACCATGCATCACATTGTAAAACTCATTTGTACAAAATCCATCTAAGGCAAGCACTTTGTTAGATGCCAGAACATTTTTTTAAATCATATTTTCCCAATTTATGAAAAAAAAATATTTCCTATCATCCAAAAATGCTGTTTAGTAGTTATCTGTGGAAATCATGATCCAAAATGAGAAGAATAGCTGTTGGCCTGAAATAATGTTAACCAATTTGATCTTATAAACCACATAATAAATAGAATATATGCTTTACTGTCCTTGAAGAATCCATCCATCCATTATCGCCAAAAATATCATCTCAAGTCTGAGTTTTCAGTCCTTTATTGGTCTTGCATCACAAAATCAAACTGAGCAAACTGATCTCCAGAGTTCAGAGAACTCTCTATTAGCAGGTGTTTTTTCTTGTTAAATTAAATGATTTCAGCTTGACTGCTTTTGATCACTGCCACTGACTGATATTACACAGGGGGCAGATGTTGCAAAAACAAGACAGGTCCCAGGGTATCACATTTTGCTTTCTCTCCTTCTGCTCTTGTGAGGATTTACCTATTTAGAGATATGAGATACTCATAAGCAGCACTAGCAACCCAAGTTACAGAAAGTTTCATTTCTCACTAAAAAATTAGTCTCACGAATGTATAAGAAATTCATTAACTGAAAATTACCTATTTATTGCATTTAATTTTAAACTTTATAGAGGTCCCTATATTAGGGATTTGGTTTTTCTTTGTTATCAAGGGGAAATGCAGTGTCTTTGAGAAGGTAATTCGTAGCTCCAAAGTGAAAAAGGATTTTGACGAAAATTCTTTTAAAGTAGAATCTCTTACAAATTTTCTAATATTTTCATCATAAAGAATTTATTTCCACCGGTTTCCTTATCAGTGTAGGATGTCCCTCTTATATCCAAATTAAATCGTATCAAACCTTACATATTTCTTCAATTTTGGCCTCTGAATGACTGTGTGATTACATCTGTTACACCCACAGAAAGAAAGAATGATCTTAATGTTTTCATTCAGGGTGCTGTTGTATCAAGTCCTGCTGTGGATTATGATAACTAATTGTATGATTACTGACTACTACCCACTGTTGGCCCTACAGATAGGCAATGATGAAGTTGTGCTAAGAAGCCCAAAGGCAATTAAAAGGGACTTCAGAGCGCTGGGGCGACTGATCAGTAGAGCAGGAGCACAGGTAGTGTTTTCGTCAATCCCTTCAGTGACAGGAGGAACACTGAAAGGAACAGCAAAACACACTTGGTCAACACATGGCTCAGGGGTTGATGCCGTCAACAGAATTTTGGTTTTTTTGACCATGAGGCGATTTACATGGCACCAGGCCTGCTGGCAGCAGATGAAGTGCAACTGTCTCCAAGGGGTAAAAGGGTTCTTGCTTACAAGTTAGCAGGCCTCATCGAGAGGGCTTTAAACTAGATTTGAAGGGGGAAGGGGATAAAACCAGGCTCACTAGAGTTGAGCCTAGGGGTGACATGCCGATGTTGGGGGTGAAATCAATAGCCCAGCTCAAGTGCATCTACACCAATGCACACAGCATGGGCACCAAACAGGAGGAGCTGGAAACCGTTGTGCAGCAGGACAGCTATGATATAGTTGCCATCAGAGAAACATGGTGGGATGCTTCTCATGACTGGAGTGCTGCAATGGATGGCTATAAGCTCTTCCGAAGGGATAGACAAGGAAGGAGAGGTGGTGGGGTGGCTCTATATGTTAGGGAGAGTTTTGATTGTATAGAAATCAATGATTGTGAAGACCCACTTGAATGCCTATGGGTAAGGATGAGGGGGAAGGCCAACAAGGCAGATATCCTGCTGGGAGTCTGTTACAGACCACCCAACCAGGATGAAGAGGTAGATAAAACATTCTATAAGTGACTGGCAGAAGTCTCGCAATCACTAGCCCTTGTTGTTGTAGGGGACTTCAATCTACCGGACATCTGCTGGAAGTACAACACAACAGAGAGGAAACAGTCTGGGAGGTTCCTGGAGTGTGTGGAAGATAACTTCCTGACACAGCTGGTAAGTGAGCCTACCGGGGAGGTGTCCCGCTGGACCTGCTGTTTACAAACAGAGAAGGACTGGTGGGAGACGCAGTAGTCGGAGGCCATCTTGGGATTAGTGACCATGACATGACAAAATTCTCAATTCTGCGTGAAGTAAGGAGAGGGGTCAGCAAAACTGCTACCATGGACTTCTGGAGGGCCTATTCAGGTCACTGGTTGAGAGAGTCCTTTGGGAGACAGTCCTGAAGGGCAAAAGAGTCTGAGAAAGCTGGACAGTCTTCAAGAAGGAAATCTTAAAGGCGCATGAGCAGATGGTTCCCACGTGCCATAAGACGAGCTGGCAGAAGGCAACCGGCCTGGATGAAAAGGGGACTCAGGGAAAAGAGGAGAGTTTATCACCTCTGGAAGAAGGGGCAGGCAACTCAAGAAGAGTACAAGGATCTCGTTAGGTCATACAGAGACAAAATTAGAAAGCCAAAAGCCCAGCTAGAACTCAATCTGGCCACGGTCAGAAAGAATACCAAAAAAATGCTTTTATAAATATATTAACAGCAAAAAGAGAGCCAAGGAGAATCTCCATCCCTTACTGGATATGGGGGGAACATTGTCACCAAGGATGAGGATAAGGCTGAGGTAATAATGGCTTCTTTGCCTCAGTCTTTAATAGCCAGACCAGGTATCCGCAGGGTATCCAGTTCCCTGAACTGGAAGACGGGGATGGAGAGCACAATAAACTCTTCATAATCCGGCAGGAAACAGTTAAGGACCTGTTAAGCCACCTGGACACCCACAAGTCTATGGGGCCTGATGGGATCCACTCAAGAGTACTGAGGGAGCTGGCAAAGGAGCTTTCCAAGCCACTCTCCATCATTTATCAGCAGTCCTGGTTAACAGGGGAGGTCCCAGGTGACTGAAGGCTTGCCGGTGTGATGCCCATCTACAAGAAAGGCCGGAAGGAGGATCCCGGGAACTACAGGCCTGTCAGCCTGACCTTGGTACCGGGGAAGATCATGGAGCGCTTAATCCTGAGGGCACTCATGGGGCATGTGAAGGACAAGGGATCAGGCCCAGCCAGCATGGGTTCATGAAAGGCAGGTCCTGCTTGACCAACCTGATTTCCTTCTATGACCAGGTGACCCACCTAGTGGATGAGGGAAAGGCTGTGGGTGTTGTCTACCTGGACTTTAGTAAAGCCTTTGACAGCATCTCCCACACCATTCTCCTGGAGAAACTGACAGCACATGGCTTAGACAGGTGTCGTCTTCGCTGGGTGAGGAACTGGCTGG
>NW_010514110.1:0-18241 GCF_000687285.1 Phaethon lepturus
GGGGCCGGGCCGGAGTTCGGAGGCCCGCGGAGGTCCCCGGCCGAGGGGGGAAGCCGGACCTGGGCACCGCGCTCCGCCCCCGGCACCCTCCGTGTCTGCCCCCTTCTTCGGGGACTCCGGTGCCGGACTCTCACCGGGGAGAGAGCTTGGCTTTCACCGGGCTTTCCATCTGCTCTGCACTGTTATAAATAACTGGATACCGTTTGTTTGTTTTTTTTTTTTAAAAAAACAAACCAAATTTTCAAAATTTTCAACAAACACGTTTCTCATTAGTTTTGCGGGGCACACGAAGCACCGCCCTGAGCCCGTTGCTGCTTGTGTGTTTGCAGAGGGCCCTGCGGATGTCTGTTAAATCTGTTGACGGTAAAGATTTGGACTTAACAGGATAAACATTTTCTTTTAACCACAGGGTGTAGAAATCGCAATGCAAACAGTGAAAATATGTGTAAAATTGTATAAAATTTTGTACAAAAGTATTAAAAGTACATAAAATAAATAGTTACACAAAGTAAAAAAATGTGATTTGTTCTTAAGACTGAAAAACTTTTTTTTCTCAGACAAGGCAGGGTGTGTTGTCTTGGGATACTGCCATACCTTGGATGAGTTGTCAGCAGAAGGCTAAATGCCTTGGTGATTTCCTGGCAAGACGTTTCTTGGTTGTTGTGTTTGAGCTTAAACCAGTTCTTCTCTTTTTTCAGTGTGCAGCTGTTCTACGTCTTTGACTAGCAGGGTAAAAATAGTACTTGACATTCATAAAATACTTTTCTCCACACCCCCCCCCTCCATATTTGTAGCAGAGCTTGTGAAGTAGGTGTTACTATTACCATTTTACAGTCAAGACCACCGATGCTCAAGTTGCCAAATGTGCTTACCATTTATAGCACCCCGGTTATCACATTTGAGAAGATGACCCTAAAATATTTCATAATACCAGCCTCAAATTCACCTCTTCACCCAATCTGAACTCTTCCATGTTGCAAGTAGAAGACTGGTTGTCACTTTACTACCTCGAGATGGTACTTCTCATGTGCTTTTCAACCCCTAGAAACTCTTAAAATCCCCGTTTGCCTGATAAAATGCTGTGTTTCATCCAGGATGCGGTAGAAGGCTCTATCAATATGGAGAACAAGTCACGCAAAGGGGACTGAATCGGAGCTGGGAAACAACTGCAGAATTTGAGCCCATGTCACACCCAGGAAGATTCAAGATCATGGTCAATTCAGGCTGGCAGAATTTGACCTTTAGACTTGTTGCACATTTTGATCTTATCCAGTCCCACTCACAGCTTTGCCTTAGATACCTTCTCAAATTTCCTCCCTTTTACCTTTTCCTTTTTTTTTTTTTACTTTTTCATAGCCTTCCTTTAGGTTTATTAGGTGTTTCTCCCAGTGAGTAACCTCAGATCTTTCAGGCTGTGGGACAAGAAGGTGACTAGCTGAGGACCACGTATTTCAGAACGGTATGATTACTCTGGGACAGCAAGCAGCCTGATCTCACGTGGTTATAAAAGGGAAGGTCCCACTCTAGCAGCTGGCTTGAAAGAAGTTTCATAAATTTTACTGTGGGCTAGAGACTGATATTCCAGCGAAGGGTAAAGATCAGCCCTTAAAACTTTGTGAGACAGATTCTGAATTTATTACAAATCTTATTTGAAGGCTGGAGCATAGCTATGCTGCTGCAGAAACACATTTTTTCTTTCCTTCTTGTTCCAGGGGGGATTAATCTGCTAATACCCTTTAAGCTTTCCTCCAAGCTTCAGCTTAACTATGTAGGCAACTGCACGGGAGAAGGAGTTCAGCCAAGGTTCTGACTATTTTAACCATTCCTTCCTGAAATTTGTCTTCTGTTCCTATTTCTGTGCATAGGAAGAGGAATAAACAGGGTTTATTCCACCTTAACATCATATACAGATAGCTGTGAAAATCTTTTCAACCTTCTTACCTCCCTGAGACTGTACTATGGATCACAATCTGCATCTTTTTAAGAGAGCATCAACTGATACACTAGTTAAATTCTAGTAACTCTTATCTTGGAAAACTATAATGTGCCATGCAGTACTTTAGAACAGATTAATTTTTTTCTTTTGAGAGATACTGAAGAACCAAAGTTGTTAAAGATTTCACAGGCAGTTGAATGTGCTCCTCTCAGGAAGAGGCCAGGTGCAGGTTCTTCATGCCCTTTAACTATTAATTTTGAAATAAAACATTGGATTAAAAAAAGAATTAAAATCTGGATTTAAAGCTGTGTTAACCCCCCCACCCAAATGCTTTCAAATCTCCTTGTAGCAAAAGCTATTTCCAGTGCATTCCAACTTTAGACAGGGATGGAGATGAACCACAGTATCCAGACGAATTTGGAACACTGGCTGGCTCTACCAGTGTAAGGTGATGTTGAACAGTGTATTCTGATGATCCTCTAGACAGTCTATCTCCCAGTGGTACGTTAGAAGAAGAGGTTTTGTTTATTCAGCCAACTTGAATTCTCTAATATGTGTGAGGAGTTGAGAATCTGTTGGACCTGTATGAACTTTCCAAATAAACTTTCCAAATAATTTGCTTTTTGGTTAAAATGTCAGATCCAGTTGTTAAGATACAAAAATAGTGGATCTGAGTGTGTAAAAACTGTAAGTGCCTGCTATATAGCTTTAATTAAGTTTCTGTGGACTACATTATTCTTCTTTTTCAGGACATTCTTTCATACTTTGCCATTTTTCAGGGGTAAAAATCATTGTATCTGAATGGTTGCCCCACTATCAATACTTCTGTTCCTAAGGATGGGCTACCAGTGAGACCAAGAGACTGCTATTGTCCTCCCAGTAAACAATTTTCAACGTAACACAAAATATTATTTTAAAGTAACATTTTTCAGTTTTCCATTTAGAATTCGCTTTTGGGCTGTATTCTAAAATTGCTTCCACAGCCAGTTCTAGTGCATTACCACCACACCAATGTAAATGCCTTCATTTTAATGGTAAAAATCTGTGTAGAAAGATGAAAACATCAATTAATACTTGCTTTTTTTTTCCAAGTAGCCCAGACTACTCAATACCAAATGTATACCACTGCTCAAAAACAGCATATAAGAAAATCTGTCACAGTTTTATCATGATGAAAATATGTATGTTCGATGTGTCATGTAAAGGTGATAAGCAGTAATTGCTCTCAGGATAGAAGCAGTAGTATATAAAATCTGCTGTGGAATTGAAATGTGGTTTATTAAATCCAGGCATTAAAGGAGTGATGTGTTGGCTGCTCTTTGTGCTGTAGACATTCCCAAATAGTTAGCTCAGGACTTCATAGCGTACAATCCTTTCCACAGAAATTTGAAACCCGTCAAAACGTTTGCATTTCTTCAAGTAAAAGATGAACTGCTTTAGGGCAACTTCACTGATTTGTCTTAATATTTTTTTGTTCAGTTTAGGAGAAGCTGTCATAAGTAATGTCAAGCCTTGTTCATCTAAGGTAAGATTTTACGTTACTTTGCTTAGATAAGATAATGAATGTAACTAAATGATTTCTCAGCAGAGTGAGAGATGTTTCTGCTTTATTCAGGATAGATACAAAAATACAGAAGAATCAGGTATTTTCAGATAGAAAAAAGAAACTACACTGAAACTGTAGGAATTTAGTATATTAGAACATTTTTGTCTTAATGTCCTTCATCACAGCTCAGTTGTTAGGCCATATTTTTAAACTCATCTGCATGACTGTAAATGCAGAGTAACTATTGTTTTTGGCAGAGTCACAGTTTTTGCTTGAATTGCCGAGGTCAGATTTAATTGCCTGTTTTATGTTGGCTTTTGTTAAGAATAAATATTGATTATGAAAAATAAATATTTGCTTGATAGTATTTAATTGAACGTCTGGTAAGTAGCTGTGATTGATAAAGCCCTGGAACAAACCATGGTTTCAAGTGATCTATTTATAACTCTTAGAGGGTTTTTCTTCCTTTATTTTTTGCTTATTACAAAATTAAAGAAACATATTCTTTTACTTCTTTAGCATTTATCTCCAGACAGAGAATGCAATTACATTAATAATTCAGAAAACTTTTTTTTGTAAAACCTCCTTGTTAACAGTTTTATGTAATTTTTATTTTCACATTTTAAAAGCAAAAACCAGGAAAAAACCCTGTTCAGTGCTTTGCCAGTGTAATGCCAATACCAGAAAGAGAAACCTGAAGTGAGAAAGGAGAGCAATTACGTTGAAGATCTATTCAAGTCTAAATAAGTTTTCTTTTTCATTAAAATCTTTAAGTATCTAAAGGTCCTATTTTCATTTTGAAAATACAGCATACTACAATGCTTTGCTGAGATTATGGAATTAAAAACCAAAGACTCAAATGAAAATATGTTTCTTAGTCTATTTACAATGACACATATTTCAGGAATTACTTCTAGCATTTCTTTAAGTGATGAGCCAGAGGCATTCCCTTATTTTATATCAAATGACACCATGGAAGAAAAAATACTAAATATGAAAATATTATTTTAAAAGAACATTAATAAGTGTAACTACTTTTACCAATGCTTTTATTGTTACTATTTCAGATAATTGTATGCCTGTGGATAGTTTTCCTTTATTCTTTCCTCTGTAAGAGCATTTAAAATATTTTTTTTAGTGTTGGGTTTGTCTACAAATCTGCTTGGGACTGCTTGTGTGTATATGCATAGATTAATAAATTGTGCAAGTATTTGCATGATCAGAGTCTAAGTAATTAATTTAGGGACTTTCAAGAGTGAAAGTGCTTTGCTAATATGTGGTAAATCCAAAAGCCTGCTCCTTTCCAGTGAAAACAACTTTGTTAGCATTTGAGATGTCTGTTGCGTGTGTGGATTCCTAAAATGAGAGCTTCTTAAATGCAAAAGTTGCAAGTTCTTGCCTCCAGTTCACAGTGCTCACAGGAAAATACTTTACCAGCAAAGTTGGTGGTATTTTTTAAATTTATAGAGGTTATTCTTTCCCCCTCACACTCTCTTTCTCTCGTGAGGTATGGCTAAGGAGAAGACAACTAACGGGCCTTGGTCTCAGCTCTGTCATTACCGCTTGATAAAGCTTTAAAAAAACAGGTTTTGAAGGAAGATCCATGGAGTATTCTACTTCATTTTGGCAGACTGAGCTATTTTATATATGCTTTATGATCAATTTATTTCCCCCTCCATTGTTTGGTACAACAGGGCACAAGGAATGTTGGAGCTCTGGAGGAACCACTCAAGGCAGAAGAGAAAAATATATCTGCAGATATTTCAAAACAAAAAGAACAATGCCTTGTACCATGTGATGTTCAAGCTAAAATTTTACGAGGGGAAAAACATTACATGTGCAGTATGTATTCATAAAGAATACTCTCAGCGACAAGCTATGCAATGCTGTGCTATGCAATCTTCTGCTACGCTACGCTACGCTACGCTGTGCTAATGTATTTTTTAATCTTCTTGAGCACACGTGACAGCTTTGACCCTGCTGCCCAGGCTGAGTATTGCTCAGAAAATTTGGGGTGCTGTGGTTTTGGGGTGCAGCTAGTGTCACAAAGTTAAGAGTGTAATCGTGCTAATCTCGCTTCATAATCACTGGTGAGGACAGGCAAATCCAGGCAGCAGCTCAGCCACCCTAAGTCTGTGAATGTTGGTAGCTCTCTCCATTAGAAAGGAAGAGCAGGGTGTCTGTCCCTCATTTAACGTCCTAGGGGTGTGGGAGTTAGTTAAGTGGGAGGAAATCTATACTTCAGCTTGCCTTTTATAGATATATATACAGGACGTTCTCTGTTCACTGCCTTGACAAACTACACGGCAAATGAGATAGTCAGTCAGCCTCAGAAAAAATTGTCAAAGTTTTTGTCTTTCCCATATGATTTTTAATATGTATTATTAACTACCTGACAAAGCTAATTTTTTGTATTTTTAGCATTTTTGCCTATATTTAGGCAAAAAACAGGAGCATGAGTAAGTAGCAGAGTGAATGAGTAAATGTAGGATGACAGAAAACATTATGTATTTGTCTTTTATCAATTGCATTTGTGTTTCTGTGGTATCCATTAACTGGTTATCCAAGTTGCCCAAGGATAAGATGAAATTTTTCTTCAAATCTTAAGAGGAGCCATCTCTTTCTAAGACGTCTTCACTACAACCAGTGAGGCTGAGGTTCTTAGCACCTTTGGATTTAATCTGTGGTCTGTACTACTTTAGTTTCACTTCTAGGTACCCTCAGGGTAAACACCTTCAATAGTCACTTAGGTATCATAAATAAATTCAGTCAAGAATATTTCTAGATTTATGATAACAAAGTGGATGAACATATTTCTTTTCAAGGAAATTTGCAGAACTCTCTTGTTGAATATGCAAGAAGTACAAAAAAACTGGTAAGAAACATGATGGATGATCAACAGTCTTCTTTGGATTACCTTTCTAATCAGGTACTTTTTTCTTCATCGTACAGATTTTTATTTCTTATTTAGCACTACAGCTATTGTCTAACTGAGGAAAATTAAGCACTTATGTTGTCATTTAAACCATAGAATTACAGTCTATCGCCATTCCTTGCACCTCGGGTAAGGTGTGAGTTCCATTTCTGCAAGGAGTGATTAGCACCACCTGGTCCATAACTTAGTGGTATACATGGCAGTAGGGCAAGCGATGGACCACTCCTCCACACTGGTTCCTATCTGCAGTCCTGTCATATCGTGTAGGTTACGTATTATATTATCATTAACTCTGACAGTAGTTTACAAAGACTATGCACTCACTCAGTACAGATAAAAAGCCTCAATCAAAATGAAGGACTTTTCTTGAATTAAATGGAATTGTGCCTAAGAATGATTTTGGATGCAAAAATTGAAAGTTTGACCAATTCACATAATGAAGGTATGAATCAGTAACACATCACAAAAATTAACTCCAGGTTATATTCACCAGGAGACAAAAAGAACAACTTCAGAATGTAAAATTCCTCACTGCAACCATTTAAAGGTCTTTCATTTGAATTTGCAGGTGAACGAACTCATGAACAGACTACTTCTTTTGAACGCAGAAGTTTTGAGAAAGCATTTGGATCCACTTCCTTACAAAGCAGTTCAATCTCATGGTAAGTATTTTTTGCATTTAGTCTTGACCTCTTCCCTTTTTATCTTTGTACCTTGCCAAAGAACTAATTAAAGCAAAGGTAAGCAATTATAACATTTACAGTACTTATTCTGTGTTAGTATGCACATATAAACTCTAGAAAATTTGTGAACTGTTAAGAGTTTCATCATAAAGACTGCTTTAAATCCTTTTCAACTGATAATTCTGGATATCCTGTTCATAAGAGGTGTGATTTTGCTAAATGGCACTTTGTTTTGTAATGAAATAAAGTGTGCTAAGCATTTGCAATAACCTTCTTCAAATGAGATTGAAGTCACTTGAACATTGGACAGTTAATCTTCTTTGTAGTATCCATCCCAACTAAAGGAAACTCTGAGCAGACCTACTGGCCATAGAAACTGCTTGATTGAGTGTGTTTAACACAAACCTGGCTTAACACTTAGAAGCAAAGGGTTTTAAATGTATATGTTATGATATAAATGCTTTTACAAGTATAAATACAAATATTTGCAGGAAAAAGACATCCTTCCCCATATAATATGTCTTTTTACTCAGTACAAGTGTTACCTAAATAAAATCCGTAAAATAAAACCCAGTTACATAATTTTTAATTTCTGTATCATACCAGTTAGGATTAGAAAGAACTTTCTCTATACAGTAGAATTTATGCTTCTTTCTGAGCTTAATGGAGTTCATAGAATTTTCATTTATAAGGTACATTCATGACAAAACATGATTTTAAAGTTTGCATGACAAGAAAACACTATTTGAGACCATTCATATGCTACCAAGAAAAGTAATACTCTGTGCTTAAGATGTATTTAATTATTTTAAACATATTTTGCTAATGAACCTCATCAAATTCTTTGTTCTCTAGGGTTGGATTGCACTGATATTAAAGATACCGTTGGTTCAGTTTCAAAAACTCCAACTGGTCTGTACATTATTCATCCAGAAGGATCAAATTATCCTTTTGAGGTAATAAATTTATCTTTCAGGATAGAAAGTCACACTTTGCTTGAGAATATGTACTTAGAATATATTCCATACATTTGAAGGGTTTTCCTTGACAAGTTCTCAACAGATTAGTAAGAAATGTATTAAATAATCTAAATGTGTCTGCCATTACTACAACTTTGACAAGTTTCTCATTTTCTACAAAGAAATTTAATCTCTGTCATAAGATCCCACCATCAGTTTTCATATATAGTGAAAAACATGCCAAAGAGGAAAACCCAAGATATTTTCCAGCATCCCTTTTGGACATTGAGAAGTGATGTTCTTTTCTATTTCAGAGATGGAAAACTAAGGAGCCAAGTGTCTGATCTATTTGGCTCCTAAAATGTGACCTTTTGCTTTTTGAATTATTCTGCTGGTTGACTGTATACTATTGCCTTCTCTTGAGAGGTGACTCTGCAGATACCTATAGCTTGAACCATGATGTTGTATAGGCATCTAAATATAGGTGCAGATGTATATCAGTTTGAGGAATAGGTGCTTAGCTCTTGTCTGAGCATCATTATAACTCAGTCTTGAGGCAGAGAGGCATCTAAACTTTTAGTCTTCATATCCAGTTTGCAGGATATATATTCTTAAGACAAAGGAAAAAGGATGAAATTCAGCATGAACTGCAGCAGTCATGATTCCTATCACCACCTGCATTTTCTGTAATTGCTCAGAGTTAGAGTGCTCAGCTAAGAGAGTTTTGGGTTAATTTCCTCAGGCTCAGGACATTCAGATCCATGCAAACACAAGGAATACTTTGTTTTGTCTGTTCATTTCCATTTCGGGCTGTTTTACTTAGGGAAGTCCTTATGCATAGTGGAAAGACAGATATGGCACTTTCAAACCTTTAATTTTGCAGTACAAGCTGGGGTCATTAGTTTCTGGAGAAAAAATGTAGAGTTTAAGCCAGCTAATAAATTGCAAAATTTAGGATCTAACTTTATAGTCTTCCTTTATATACAACAAAGGAAGGATGAATCCCTTTATCTCTAGCCAATTGGAACCGTACAAAATGCTACAAAAAAAAGAAGAGCTCGAACTGGTTATGAGAAGGCTTCAGAAGTATGCTGGGATCTCAAAAGAAAAAATGAATATGGTTTTGCAGACCCCTGATAGAAAAACCTGTCATTCTCTCTATACAATGCAGCGAGCTCAGAGGAAAGATCTGCAAGTTCCTTCCAGGTAAAAGGAAGGCAGAGACAGGCAGAAGTGTTCACAGACCAACCATATCTATAGCATGAAGAAAATGCTGCCTGCCTCACCACTGGATGAACCATAGCACAAATTGCATCCGTTTCAGAATTTCATCTGGATTGTGGAGGGTTCCACCGAGGCAATATTCATACCTCACCCAAATTACTTTTCCTGAGAGATGGTATGACTGATCTATGTGAGAAAAGTGATTTCTCAGTTCACTTACAGCTTTTGGCAAATAAATCTGAAATTATAAAGTTCCTTTCACTTCAAAAGTATTTTTGACACCTTTCCACATTTAAAGTTACTGCCAGAATCTGAGAATCAGTTACATGAGTGGAAACGTTCCTTAAGGAGAACATGAAACAAAAGGAAAAATCATAATATTTTGATTAAAAGCACAAGGTAACAATAAACAATGAGACGAAACGCCTGCACTCATGAAGTGAGTGTCTCATTTCTTGTCTGGTAGATGTTACACAGTACTGAAAAGATAGTGCCAAAAGTTCTTGGAGAAAAATATCTACAAGATGTGTGTTTCATAATGAATGTTATTTTAAGGAAAACTGTTTAATGCAAATTCTTCCATGTGTTGAAGCATAAAAAAGGTACAAGAGAAATCATAGATGAACAAAAATATAAGGACATTAAAACATAAGCAAGAAATTGTAATGCATTTTAAGGGGCTAATAGGCAAGAGTTCTGGAAGTTCTGCAGACTAGCAAAATAAGAAAAATACAGAGAGGCAGAAAACCATAGTAAGAAACTAAAAAAAAGAAAACAAAGCCAGCATGAAACAATTTATTTCAGTGAGGATCTTTTCAGCAATAAGCTGCCCTTTAAATGTAACCGAAACTAAACCAAAATGTCTTTAGAAACATTTGCATAAAGATACCAGATAAATGAAGAAAACTATTTAGACAACTTGATCCTGTTCTCATGTTTTCATGTCTGAAACCTCATGCTTTCAAAAGTGAGTATAGATTTTGATGCTTAACTTGGGCTAATTGAAACCTGAATTCCAGGAGCTCTAAAAATATCCAGTTTCAGTGCTAGTGGCAGATTCTTGTCATCTCAGAAAATTAGTCCCAAATGGGCTTTTTTCTGAGCATTCAAACATGAAGCAATTAAAACCATTTTCACTTTTGGAAAAGTGAATCATGATCACTTTCTGATACTTTTAAAATGAGTAAATTTAGATCAATGGTATTTCTAAGGTGGGCCAGACAAACTAAATGGTTGTTTGGAATGTACCTCTTATACACACTAAAGATGGAAAGGGAAGAAATATTCAGTAGAAGCACCCTCCTGCTCATTTAATTTAAATTGTACCTGGCACAGTCATGCCCCTCCTACCTTGCATAATATGAGACACAGAATAAGCTGTAAACTATTATAAGACTTTAAGAAAGAAAATTGCATCATTTGCATCATTTCCATCATATAAGGGATTAAGGAACTACACAGTAATGACTGTTTTTTGTGTATTTCTCTCATATTTTTACTTAGCTGGTGTATGTTTTGGTGCCATATCTAATTGGCTGATGATCTTTCATGTAGAACCAAATCTGCTCCTTCTGAGAATTATCAGCACTCCCACTGATTTATACTGGGCTGAAGATTGATGCTTTGACCAAGTGGGCTCCTCTTTGTATTTCTGACTCATAGTGAGAGGAGTAGCCAAGTATGCAATCAGCTTCTCAAGACAGTGGATGAGGCAATGGGATTATTTTTAATGAGTTGTAGGTATTTGCATCTAAATATTACTTTTGGAATCTTCTGTGTTTCTTTTTGTTCCAGTTCCACCCTCCTTGGGTGACTGAAATAAGCATGTGACTCTCCAAGGAATAAAGCCCATAATTTTCTTTCATGCACATGACCCTCACTGTGATTCATTCAGTATTTGTCTTGCAAGGATTGCTCAAAGCATCCAATGGCATTGACTTACCTGAAGACCAAGATTCCCCAAGTTGTATTAGATCACATTGCAGCTCTGTCCTGTTGCTTTCTTGTTGTTCATAGAGAAGATGTTTTTAAGTCACAAAGGTTCTGAATATGATGTTGATATGTTCCTGCCAAGGAACAAGTCTTTGCTTTCATGAAAAATATCTGGCTGGTACAGGCACTGGGGGTGCAACATATAAAGCTCAAATTGCCACAATTTTTGAGGCTTAAATGGACTTCCACCTAGACTCTACTTTTAGCAACTGGCTAAGATTGCAAATCTCTCTGTTCTGAAACACGTTTCATTGTGTACATCCTTGTAACATGAACAAAAAATTCCAACTTCACCATTTGTGCGTCTGCTTACTGTTACGATTTACTGATAGCCAACATTATACTCTGAAATTACTTTTCTTATCACAAGTAGTTTAATGGCTCCATAGCTATAAACATTATCCAGGTTAATTCTCTTGATATTAGTCACACTGGGAGACACTTACAAATGAGCCTCTGGTTTTAAGCACTAATTAAGCATAATATTCCTTAGAACTCCTTTGAACAGGATGGTGCAGTATTTAATGTACAATATGTACCTACCTACGTTAGGGTGCCCGGGCTTTCTAATCCCTGTTAGAACTTAGCACTAGCACTAAGCTCTGGCACTGGGGACATACTTGACAAGTACCCAGAGTGACCTGGACACATTCCACTTAAATTTAGGCACTGAGCTGCAATCCCTATGGAGCAGCCAAGGGTCTAGGGGCCCTTTCTGTAGACAGCGGAGGTGACTGACATCTGCAGAGGGTGATTTAGATCTTGGTTTCCCAGAGCCACACTATGAATGCACATTTCTCTCTGTAAGGGGGGTTACAGGGGACACGAGGGCAATAAGGTGCCTAGCTTAGGGAACTCAATTACGTGTCTAAAGTTAAATGGGCTGAGGAGAAAATGTGCCACATAATGTGATATTCCATAGCAGAGCAGAGGGCAGCTGGACCACTGCCATTTGACATGCCATTGGGCACAAATTTTAGTGAAGACTCATAAAGACTCATAAATCTGAGAGTTGATGTTATGAATTCAGTGGGACTGCTCAGTTGCAGGCCATTGAATGTTCACATTGGGACCTCCCTGGATTGGGGCCCCTTCTTATGTAGAGATTTTTGCTCCTGCAGCATAAATTATTATATACTGGGTTATTGCTGTCACTTTTTCCATTACCTTACCTTTATTAAGGGCTCTACATTTCCCAGGCATCAAAAACACAGTATTTCTGGGGAAGAAGGTGTGGCAGTGAGGGAGAACACGTAACAAGTTGTGTCTATTTTGCTTTGCTGAAATAAAGGCATATTCAGTGTTAGTGCCTGTATCTGTAATATTTTACATGATTAATACATGACATTGCATGTTGCTTCTAACATCTATCAAGTCTTATTTATTATATCTGATATGAACAGACATTTGCACACAACAGTTTCTGTTGAGGTGGAGGAAACATCCAAATCAAGCAGTCCAACAAGAACATATAAGAAAACACTGCAGCTTCATTTTTTATTTTCTTTGAGCTTTTGTTAAGGTATTTGAAAGGTGTGTTGCTTAGAAAACATCTGAATAGTCCACTTTCATTTAATTAAAAGGTTTTCTTCGTAACAGCTGTTTCAAGAATGCCTAATTATATCCATGTCTATTTTAGGTTCTGTGTGACATGGATTTTCAAGGAGGTGGATGGACTGTGGTTCAGAAAAGAACTGATGGAATCATTCCATTTCAGAGAACATGGTCTGAATATCTGGATGGATTTGGTGACCTTTCTGGTATTAATTTTAAATACTCTAAAGTGCTTTGGATCTAACATTTCTGTGGTCTTTATGTGAGTTACATTCCACTGAATTGTGTGGGATCTTTAGTGTTATGGAGAGTCAAGTTCTTGTTTCTTAAAATTCTTATTTGTACTTGAGGTTTTTTTCATCAAATCTATTGTGTAATCATCTCAATAATGATTATCATCTTACTAGAGTCTTTAGCCATTGCCCATCCTCAGTCTCACAAGAGGCATTTAAAATGTTGTAATATTTTCTTCCTGAAATAATGTATAAATTATATTTTCCCTTTTTTCATATTTTAAAAAAGCACCATAGTTAGTTTTAATCACATTTGCGAAATATTTCCTTAAAGCAGAGAAAAATCAGTAATTATTTCACCACAGTGCATGCAAAAGTTAGAAACAGAATGGAAATATTTCAGTACCTAATACCAATACAACTGTGATACGACTTTTTTACTGACACCTTTCATCCAGAAATTCTAAAACCAGCTGCTTTTTCAGGATTTTATCTGGGAGTGCAATGGAAGCACACAACTCTTCAACTATACCAAAAAGAGCAGCTCATATGGGGCAACCTTTCATGGAAAAAAGTGTGATTTACCAAGGCAGCAAATCTCAAGAATAGGGTTTGAGTTTTGTTGCATTTCACAGAATGATATCATTTATCATTTCCCAGTATTGCCCTTAGGAACAGTACTGAATTCTGTTTAATCAAGTGGATCTTCAGCACATCCAGTTTTTGTGGTCTTTAAGGCATATATATTGAAGATGAACACTTGAAAGTTATCATGTTGAAAAGTTTCTAAAAATGTCACAGAGAAAAAAGATAATGCACACATGGGAATTCTTTTCATGGATTTCCCAACGAAGTAGGAAGATTACTCTGTACCTTCATTAGTCTTTCAAAGACATCAGACAACTTTTATTACACTTGGTTCAGGAAGGAAAGTACAAAAATGAGAGGAATCAATTTTTTCTTTTACACATTCTGTTTCTAGAAGTTTATTGACTATATATTTCTGGTTTAGGGGAATTTTGGCTTGGACTGAGGAAGATTTTTCACATAGTAAATCAAAAAGCCACTAGTTTTAGTCTTTATGTGGATTTGGAATCAGAAAATGACAAGCATGCCTATGCATCATATGATGGATTTTGGATAGAGGATGAAGCATGTTCTTTTAAGATCCATTTGGGGCGTTATTCAGGAAACGCTGGTAAGAACCTTCTTCTTTATAGTATTTAAAGATAGCTGCTCCCTTTCTTAATGTGAAAAAATGCATTCAACAGAGTAATACTTAATTAACATAACTTTAAAAATGCTTATTTCTAATTTGTTTTCCTCTATTTGGTACATAATGAACACTTATGCAGGTAGATGATTACTGATGTAGTGATTGGTTATGCCAACATCAATCTTTACATAGAAATTATTTTATTCTATTGCTTCAAGGTCTTTAATGGAATAATTGAATAAACACTCAATGGATTCAAATCTACAGACTATATATAAAATAAGGGATTTTGTGTGTATTTGTGTATATCTATCTAATGGTCCTATCTAATGGTCTAATTCTTTAGACGTCCATTATCTCATCCCAAATTTGCTGATGTTAGTGGATGTGTTCCTGATGTCATTGCTTTGATTAGTTCAGAAGTGCCCAGAGAGTGGTGTACAAAGGATGGAGAAAGAAACCCGACTGGAACAAATTAGGCCTTCAGTATATAACAGCTCCTGACCGATCTATAGACAAATTAATTTCCAATTCCAGACCTCCCTTAATATCATAGCTACAACAAATGTGCAAAGATTTGTGTTAAGTACTGCACCATGTCGTACTGTTTCTTTCTAATTTTTTTTTGCCTCATATTTACTAATATGCAAGAATGTTCCTTATTACCAATGTAACAGTTACTCTCTAAGTATGTTAGTGCTTTACTCTACCTGTATTTGTAAGAAATGTTATTTCTTTAGTGAGACAACAGAACCAGAAGTCACTGACCTTTTTGTTTTAACAACTCCATTTTCCTTCATGACTCACTCTGTGGCTTTGGGCACATCACTGGAAAATCTGAAGTTAACAACCCTTTTAGTTTCTTTTATCTTTTCTTCCACTGTCTTTGAGGACAGAAGCCTTCATAGTTAGTGTGTGTCTCTAAAAGCAACAACAATATAAAGATGTTTCATAAAATTTCAACTTCTTCCATGCATCCCAGTATTTTATACTTTTTCTTTCCTATGTCTGTAACACATTGCCAACTCATTATTTGGTGCTCTTGCACCACTTTTGAGAAATCTACTTTTCTAATAAATTCAGAAGAAAAGTTTGTGAGGTATACAACAAGTAAGAAAGGTTATGTTTCTCCATTACTCACTCTTTTATCCTTCTGTTTTATCTGTTGTATTTAGGTGATGCATTTAGAGGATATAGAAAAGAAGATAACCAGAATTCAATGCCTTTCAGCACGTTTGATGTTGATAATGACGGATGCAGGCCAATGTGCACTATTAAAGAACAGCCTGTGAAGAGCTGTAGTAACTTCAGTGATAGCACTGGATGGTGGTTCAATCAGTGTGGCCTTGCAAACCTTAATGGTGTTCATCGCTACACAGGTAGATTTCTTGCAACAGGGATTCACTGGGATACTTGGACAATGAACAGTAAAGCAGTCAAAATTAAATCAGTTTCAATGAAAATTCGGAGAACCTATAATCCATATTTCCATTAAGCTATGAAAATAGAAATATATCTCTTCTTGCAATTATGTGGGATAATGTATCACTGCATCATAAAAACCTTTCACTTTCACTTGAACAGTTCAGTCTTAAAACTTTATTAGATATTGCCATAATACAGTTACTCATTTTTATTATGAAATGTCAGCATTTGTAGTGTTCCCACTTGAGTAAGAAGGTCCTAAGAAGAATAGGGTTTTCAGTAAACGGATTAAGCTTAGTGTTTGTAAGCTTTTATTCAACTGCCTCTTATGCAATCTCGGAGCCAGTGGAAAGATTATAAAATGGAGTGTAATGCTGACTTTTGAATGTGGTTTTCTGTGCATATCTCAATTGCCAAGAAATTTCAGGAAATTTTCTTTAAAAAGTCATATACCTGTCATTTCCATCACTGTATTTTGAAAAATACCTTTTCTTCACCTTAGGTTCATTTTCCAGAATCAGGTCTTCTTTCTATATTCTATATTCCATCATCAGGCAAGATGACACTGACTTATTTCAGCACATATGTAAGGTTCTATATACTCTCAGGGCCCAATTTTTATACGAGTAAGGTAGACACACGCAACAGCTATGGTCTGTTTCGTATTTAATTTTCACAGTCAATGTGTTTCATAATCAGATTTTTATTCTACCATTGTCTATTTCACAATTCACTACAAATGAACACTTTTTTTTCAAAGAAAATGTATAACATTTCATATAATCTTTGGAGTTTTAATTTTTGGATATATGGGCCTGATCTTATGTTTTTCATTCTTATTGGCATTCACTTTGTGAATGATCATGTGGTAATGAACAAAACCAATTTGAGTTGTATAAGTACATTTTAAATTAAGAAGTGTGAATTGTTTGGATTTCTGTCAGTAAAGCTAGAATAATATCAATAAAAACATGAATATTATCAGTACAGCAGTGTTTCTGGAACCTAGCATCTCTTCTGTAGCAACTACGCATTGTATTTCTCATCTCTGTTTCAGTTTCAGTAGATCAGCTTTGTAGCAACATGTGGAATGAAATCAGTTAAAAACTCTATGGGTTTGCTCTTTGCTGTCTTGCACTTCGACCAGATATTAATGCAGTGAGCAGAAACCATCATCCGTCCAGAACCACTATGTTTTAGAATTTATTTCCAACAATAGATGTAGCTACTGGAGGAAATGAAGCTTGTGATAGGGTATGTATCACAAGGTTAAGGGAGAGAAAAATATCTTCTTTTCTTCTATGCTTGACTAGTCCTTAACAACCAGATGTGAAAAGCTGCTAAAAGCAGGTTTCTCTCTGCTAGAGAGCTATCACAGGCCCTGCAGAGGGATGAGAGAGGGGGTAGCTCACACTCTTGGGGAGACTGAATTCTTTGAGCACGGGGGTATTTTGTTGTCAGCCTGTGTAGTCTTTGGGATACAGGTGGAGAGATAGCATGAACATCACTCCCCAATTCCAAGCTTATTAGGCACGCAATCCCTTTCTGCCAGCAACATCGACCCAGCAGACACATAAAGGTAGATACTAAAATGAAAGAGCTTCTGCACTAAGATTAACAAGCATTAGAGCAGTACGTGATTGTTTAAAGAGCATTAATTCTGGCTGCAAGCCTGGATGTTGTCACTGTATTAAGGCTATCATGTCAGAAAGAGTCCTCAGGCTGCAGTACAACAATCCTACTGGAGAATGACAGTGGCTAAATTTCATGTAAATATTTGAGGCTTTGATGAAAGTCTCAAACTTTGACGGTGGGACCTCTGCTCTGACAACCAGGTCCAAGCCTGCCAGCAGAAAGGAAGTCTAACTAGGGAATGAGGATGCTGAGTGTAGAGCTAGGGTCTGCTGACACCTTGAGGCTCTTTTTGGCTTTATTAGAATCCCAGCTTAAAAATAAAGGTGGAAGATGAAGATCAGAGATCTGTGCTGGCAGATATATTACCACATTTAATTACCAGGTTTAATCTCTCCTTTGTCAGCATTGATTCGATTAGCTGGCAGTAACAAATCACAGAGGAGATGGGCCTGAAAAGATAATTAAAGCTTGAAGGATCACTCTTTCAAATGGACACTGGAGCTTGAAGACAGGTGAAATTGTAAACCTGTACAAAAATGAATTGAATTCTCAATATCAGTACTGTGGGGGGACACGGGAATATTTGCTCTTCCTTGGAAGATAAAAACATTTCCAAGACTGTTTGCAGAGACTGCTTTGAACTCAATACATATGCTTTAATACCACTAAAGTACTGCAGCACTAGCAAGGTCACAGGCAGACACTGTGTTCTCTGTGGAGTTCCTTCCCTTTGTAGAGAAAATTAATTCATTTTGCGCCAGGCTTGACTTGTGTCTTAGTTGTGCCATGCAAGCTGGATCTGCAATGTAAACTGCTAACAGAGTGAAGTTCAAATTGCAAATACTAGTGTATTGGGCAATGTTTTGGTAGCCGGGGGGGGGCTGCAGGGGTGGCTTCTGTGAG